>NC_090930.1:1229164489-1229399489 GCF_040938575.1 Ambystoma mexicanum | reverse complement strand
CTGCGAATTATCAGGAAAAGTCTCCTGAAGACTTTGCGGTGAAATGTACCAAGTTTCACTTATCACCACACGGCATGCGGCGGCTGATGGGTTAATTGTGTTTTATTTCCATTGAAATGCTATTAATAATGGACTTTTATGGGCCATCGCTGATAAAAACATTTTCTGTCACGGGCAGTTGGGATCATAAAAATCCAAACTTGCAGCAGTTCATCCACTTAAGACGGAAATCCAATTAAGCAAGGAGTTTGAAAGGTACCTTTGAAACATTTCATATTGAAAATGGCTTCTCGGGAGCTACAAGTAGCATCCCCAGGCCTGGCTAGGCGGCTCTTTATAGCCTTGTTTCCGCTGAACTAAAAGCTCGCTCACACTTAATAAATGCCATCCTCTGTAATAGGTCAGATTCATTTGTCTTCTCGGTAGTTCATTTGTAGCAATGAAAATGGCCATTATGGGGACTCGTAGTGCCGGGACAGTCATCGCATTGTTGCATTGAGCCAATTACACAGAGCTTTAGTGCGCGAGAGAGGCGAGGGGGTCGTGGGTTACCGTCTCTTCGGGGCATGCTCGACGTGGCACATGATCCTGGAGTGATAATGACCTCACTTTAGGGCCCAGCAATCGGAACACAATTACAGTTTTCTAGTGAACAACTCATATTTTATTCTGTCGTACTGTACTTTATTACTGGCATATGTGTATGATTTTAGGAGATTTAATAACCATGTTTCTTCGCCCCCCCGAATATTTGCGAAATACGCATTACATTCTCGTATGTTCCTTTCTTTCGGTACAGCACACTAGGCCATCCAATTAATGCTAAGCGTTCTGCACGTGGTGCCGTAAAGGTATCACTTATCTTCCCTTTAGTGTATGTGCAGGAACTCAAAAACTGCACTCTTAACTGTTTGAAAATTGGCATGCGTTCATTTTCAACATACAGGACAAAATGTTGAACCCCCCCCCCCCATTCCCCCTGATAAATACTACCTTATCAGCTGTGTACATGACGAGAAATGGGAAAGGCACAATGGAATTCCTGTAACATTTGGGTCCAGCTACATTACTTCGAATTGTAGTAGTTTGAATTGAAGGCACCGAGTTTTGAAGTTAAGGAATAGCTACAAAGATTTCTCATTACTCAACCTTTGCAATGTCTTATTGTAAAGCTTGGTTTTCACTACGACTTACTACACAAAGGGCCTGATTCATAGACTGTTGTGAGTAATTGCCATCTGGCAATGGTACGATGCCCTGACATGATTATTTTTATTAGTACATAAAATGATGCGGCTGATTTCCTCACCAAAGAGGTAATCTGCTAAATAGATCCCCTTTGCCACAACCCTATGCCAAAAGCACAGTGTACTTGTACCCTGCTGCTCCAGTAGCCTGATCTGCAGCACCCGCTCTGCTCGTGGAACAGAACAGGCTGAAACGTCACAAGATGCCCACTCGACTGCCGCAATGACAGCAGAGTCATTGCAGCACAAGGGCAACATTTCAGATATGCCCCCTGTACTCGAACTAGGGTGATCATGATTACCCAATGTGATGGGTAATCTCTAAGATTAAGCTATGCCTGAGTTTACACATAGTGCATGGTGATACTTATGGTCATGGCCACCACATCCCAATTTATACAGCTCATGTGTCAGCTCCTGTGAGTCAGATCTGCTGTGGAAGGGACTGTGGATTTGGTTCAGATGGGTCAATACTGCCACATGGCAGGACAGAAACCAGGAAGACCTAGCCTTACTTTCATTCCCTTTGTGAGGATTGGTAAACCCCTCCCCAGAGATAGCCGCATAATAGGCAGTTTGCCTGGTTTAGGTATCAAAGGAGCACACCTATTCAGGAGGAGTAGCATTAAACCAGGGTGCTGCATGTCTAAATGTCTTTGTTGTCAGTAGAACTGTAGTGGGTGGGAGAGGGATTGGCAAGAGTGCTGTGGACACTGGAAGAAGCCTTCCACCATCTTTTTCTCACTATCTCTCTTTTCCTTTCTTGTCCCCGCCACTTCCTCTGAAGCAAAGCACTTTGGGTGCAAGATAAACATGGCAAAGCTCACTCCAGGCAGGAGCAGGGATTAGTCCCCTAAAGCAGGATAGTTTTATACCAACCACCTGAGAACTTTTGTCCTTAAAAGAAGGACAGACACCCCTTTAGCAGAATTCCCACGGTTCCTCAAGGGCCCTTTAAGGCCGAAGAGACGTTCTGAAGATTCTCAATTGGACTTCCTTTGATGTAGTTGCACTGTCCAAAGCCCCAATCCAGAGGTGAAAAAGGAGCCACCCAAGAAAGAAGAAAAATCTGTCCACTACCCACTCCCAGTGGACATCGGGAGTGACCATTTCTGCAGCCCAGGATCAAACATCTGCAACTGATCTTCTCTGGAAGAAGAGAAGAACCTGAACTGGAGTATCATGTCTTAGAGACCTTTGCAAATGCCTTACAGAAAACAGAGGGGCAGACCCACTAACATTCCTTGTTCTTCCACACAGAACCAGTCACACTGTGTTTCCCACATCCTGAACAGTAGGGAAGGCACTGGTGCGGGTGTCAATGCTCCTCCAGTCAGCTAAGCTATTGCACTGCAACAAATCCAGCTTGACACTGCATGGTGTCCTAGCAAAGCATGTCACCTGCTCAGCCCAAAGCATCCGCTCAACACTGGATCTGGAACCGAATCCCTGGAAGGTCACTCCCCGTCTCTAACTGGGAATTACAACCACGGCTCAGCTCAGCTAGCCAGAGAACTACCTCCTCCTTAACTGCACATCGACCCATCCTGAATGACCACTTCAACGCCAGCTCAGAATGCTGGAGCATCACTCACAAACCTCTCCCAGTGGCCAAAGCCCAACTCGGCCTGGCCAACTGTGAAGCATTCTTGGGACTTCCCCGACCTGCATCATGGATGGCCGCTCTTTGACTGCACAAAGCATTCTCATTGGACCCTACTCGATGCCTGCTTGTTGCCAGAGCCTCCATGTTCCTTCGTGTCTGACTGAGCCTGATCAGCTCGCATCAACATTCACTGCATCAGCCCACCACAAACCAGGTACTGTGACACTGACCCCACTTCTCCCTCCCCCAGTCCACTTGAGCCCTAGAGACTGGTTAGGTCATGATTACTCCTGCCTCTAACCCAATGTCCTTTTTATGTTAGTACCTCACCTACCAGTCCAACTGTCTTGGTCATTCCTAAATAACCTGTCAATGGAATGTTTGTTTGTTTATTTATTTATTTATATAGCGCACCAAACCCTCAGTTATCTAACTTGTGATCCAAGACGAATAGGAACCTACTGTGGCATTGGTGGATCACAACTGGTCACAAGTCCCTGCTCACTGTAAAGGAGACCATTGTCCCAGTACACCCTGTCACGATTCCTGCCCCCAACCCCCCGGCATATCAGGCTGGAGCCAGGTCACAATCACCTAATCGGCCCCTAAGGGCCTCTCCATCTCCCCAGAGACCTACTTGGACCCAGACTTGGCGCCTTTGGCACCAAGCTCAGACACAGTCCTGAGATCTACTTAGCATTGGACTTGCAATGTATTATGGGCCAATGGATGCCCCCATGTAATTCAGTTCCTTGAACTGGATGAGCAGTCTAGTCTTTCGGGTGTGGCTCAGCCCAGGGATACCTGGGATACCTACAGACTATTTAAACCACGCCTGGCCTGAGAAACATGCTTTGCGTTTCTATGCACCTGCAGCGTGACACTCACCATGCTCGGATCTCCTAAAGAGGCCCGCTTCTTTCTTCAGCGCCAGCGCACCTGCAACAACAAGAACATTGTTACCAATGCTCACCTTGAAGAGCATCCAACTTCTGTCCGGCTTTTCCCAGTCTTGTGGATTCCTACTGCAGAGTCATCTCCATCTCGGCAGGCCGCGCCCTACGAAAAGGGGAGAAGAATAGAAGAAAAGATGTTAATAAGTATTCAGCAATACTTAGCTCTCTCGAATTTGCAAAGAGAGTTTGATCCTTACCTGAACTCCCGTCTGTTAGGAAAGATTTCATGATTGTAGGTAATTTTCCTTCCATGTGGCAACCCCCAAACATTTTGCTGTTGTTTTACACCTTGATCTAGACTTTGCCTGAGAAGCGCAGACTTCTGCCGCATTCCTCTGGGCTTTCGCTCCATTCTTACGGGGAAACTGACATGCCCTTAAAACAGTCAGTACCGGGAGACTTTGTTTCCCTTAGTCCTTTCCTCATGTTGCAGCTCTTGAGCCAAATGAAACAAGAGTGCACCGTAACTTACATTACCGCACTCTTGGGTCTCTAGTCATTCCAATGGCCCTAGAAACTCTCACTGGACTTATCATGAAATGTGCAAGTGTGTCACGGACAGGACTGGTGGCGGCTATTGTTTCTTTATGTTTTTAATCCCTTTTTGCCATGTTAATCGTGCTTCCCGCGTTTGGCGCAAATGGGTGGCCTGGCCTCCAAAATGGCCATGCCACGAGATTCTTTGTCCTGTCCGCTGACCGTCTTGCCTCTTCACCTTCCCCCAGGTCGAGCCAACCCGGGGCAGTCCTTATTTGGTCATGCACTTTCCCGCGAAACACAACGCTTTTGCGGGCTTCTGCATGCCTTGTGCGTGCCTCCAGGATGTGGGCTAGGATGTCTGTTCCCAATACACATACTGGGTGCCAGAGAGTCTAGAATGTCTTGAATGCCTGGGACCACCGTGGTCCGTGATAGGTCCACGTATGGTGTGAGTGTTTTGTGAGCAGATCTCCCATTGGGTCCTCTCCATTTTGGCGCGAAGGGAACTCTGGATAAGAGGAGGCTGGAAACACCACTACCATGTCGATCTCCTGAGTTCTCACGAACAAAGGATAAGGAGCCAAGTATCCTGTAACTAAGAAGCTGAGTCGAGGAATCGCTGGTGATCCGCTGAAGGTTTGGCACCCTGCACTGCTGTCGTCCTGTGAGACCCCTCTGCCTCTGATCGAACGAGAAGGCCTGTACTGGCGCTTCGACCCTTAAGAATAGTGGGAACAACTATTCTCGGCATCTTCACCAAATCCTGTACGTTAGCCTTCGTAAGCGTCCCTGGGCCATCCAGTGGACTGACCAGCCTACACAGAAACCTTGCTCTGTCACCGCCGTCTGGCTTACTGCTAATCCCGTGTCATCAGCACTCTCACACGATTCGTACACTTGCCATTCCCAGGTCTGAAGTGAGACGTGTGCTTTGGGACCGGAATACATGCGGTTGCCGAGTTGCCCTGCTGTGGTAACAAACCTGTGCGTGTTCGCTGCATTTGGGACACCCTCGATCCTGACTCCTGCTGTCGTGGAATCTACACGGCGTCAAGACATCCTGCTGATCGCATCTGAACCTGCCAGTACCGAAACGGAACCGGAGAAGCCTGGGTCTGCCTGCATTGGGGACCGGTGAGTAGTCAATACCCTAACCGGTCGCCCTCCCGCAGGAGCCTGTGGCTCACCACCGCTGTCGTAAACAGCAACCCTTTTTCTCACTCGCGCCCTGCTTCTGCCCACAAGTGGAGGCCGTGCTTGAATAGCGGGGAACTGTTCATCATCGTTTTGTTCACCTCTCTGAACTGCCAGATCTCCCTGAAGAGACTCTCCTTTGCCCATTAGCACCTGCGTGTGCAGGTAATTTTGAGCACAAGGCTCCACTCTTCGAAGGGCTTGGACTTCCTTCTAGTTAGGTGGCCTCTGATGTCAAACTGGGTCTAACGATTACTTGCACTGCCTGTTTTCCTCCCCATCTAGGCAGTCCACATATTTCGTGCTTCTAACTCTTTAGACCACTTGGTCTTGTATATATATTGTATTGCTTGTGATGTGTTGGTTTATTGGAGTTTTACCGTGATTCTTTACTATGGTCGATGTTACAAAGGCCTTGTAATAAATGTGTCTATATTTTTAGTATAACACCTGTCTGGAGTAATTTGTAAGCGTCCTTGCTTTGTGTGCTCATTGTGGGCTTTCAGTCACCCTCACCACTCTTGAGACCTAGTCTTGACCACCGCCATCGCTACCCTGATTGGTCTGGCTTGTCCAGAGGTTACCCTGTTCCAAGAAACTAGGCTGGGCTTCTGCACCTCTGCCCCTTCAGGACAGAGTTCAGAAATCCATCTTAACAAATTGGTGTACAGCGGTGGGATACGACTGAAGGTATCCGGTGTTGCGCACGAGCGAGGGCATTTCAAGTTATTCCTAACAGGACACGTAGTGAATTGTCGTAGTATAACTCTTTAAAGATCATAGTCCTATCAAACAGTATGGAAACAGGTACCTTGTTAACTTAAAATGCTTCTAAATCCGAAACATTGAAAAAGATGTGTGCTGAAAGAGGTGTCTCCTCGCAAGGCACAAAAATGGAAATGATCCAAAGAATCATGGCGTGGCAAGAAGCTCAGCTTGACGCTATAGCTTCCGAGGACAGTGCAGAAGGAGGTGGGGCTGCTCTCACTGATAGAACTGACAGTTCTGCCACTGCACTGGTCCACAGCGACCATGAGGACAGGGAGAATGAAATTTCCAATGTTTCCTCTGCCAGTGCTGATGGGGAAGCCATGCTTGAATTCAAGAAGCAAGAGCTTCAGTTTAGGCAGAAGGAGCTTGAGTTCAATGTGGCCAAACTCCAGGAAGAGCTTGAGTTCAATAGGGCCAAGCTAAAGATCGAATAGGCAGAAAAACAGAAAGACAGGGATCACCAGTTGGAACTGGCCAAGCTTCAAGTTGCCAATGGATCCAAGGGTCCTGGACATGGGCCTGGGGCCACCTCTCTTCCACGGTTTCCAGAAGATATGCTCAGTGTGTATGAGGAAAAGAATAACATTATGGACTGGCTGAATACATTTGAGTATGCATGTGAAGTTCAATAAGTTGAAGTTGACAATGCTGATAACATTGCCTGGTTACTCAGCAGACTGCACCATTCTGGCTGCATTGCCATTATGGAAATGTCGAAGGCTGATCGAGCAGATTTTGCAATGTTGAAACAAACTTTCATTTTAAAGTTTGGAAAGACTCCTACCCAATATTTAAAATGATTCAGAGAGTATAAGAAAAATGAAGGTGGTACTTGGGTATCTTATGTAACCGAATACTTAAAAATCTTGACTGGCTGGGTCGAAGGTTATAAGGTTTCTACCTTTGAAGGTATGATAAGTCTTGTCATGCTGGAGCATATTTTTGCATCTTCTTCCCCTGAGCTTAAGCAGCATTTGGCAGATTCTAAGGAGATAGATCCAAAGAAGCTTGCCATTGCAGCAAATTTGTGGGTGTCACATCAAGTTCCCATAAGGACAAGACTCAGCCTGGTAAGCAGGAGGAAGGGAAAAAGTGCAAAGATAAGAAGGGTGGAGAAACTGATAAATCTTCTTCTCAAAAGGGCCACAAAAAGAAAAATAAGGGTAAGACACAAGAGAACTCACAGGGTAGTGGAGGTCATCCTCCGAAACAGAACTCTGGTTATAATAAGCCTTTCTATGTAAACAGACTCAATGGATCTTGTTTTGCTTGTGGAGCAACTGACCACGTGAAGGGGGATCCCTGGTGTAAGGTTAAACCTTTTGGAGTCCACTCTGCTAATCTGGCCTTCTCCTCCTACGAGGAAGAAGAGATTACAGGAACATCCTTCTCCTTAGACTCCTTCCCCAGTGGGATAGAAGCTGAGGTAGTTTTAGTTTTCCTGGGTTCCTGGGAGCCTAAAGTCGCAGAGGCGTATGCTAAGATTCCAGATAATACAAAGCACTACTTTAAAGACAGTGTGCTGATCAATGGAGTAGATACTCCAGCTCTTAGGGATAGTGGGTGCAGTCGAACTGTAGTGGATTCTACCTTGGTAGACTCAGAGGAAGTTGCCAGAGCTACTCTGATGCCCACTAAATTGGCTGACAGCCCAACTCGCATGTCTCTAGTAATACCTGTAAATCGTACTATCAATGGTACAGCAGTCATGATTCCAGTGAGCATTCAGAGGAACGTCCCAGGAAAGGTCTTGTTGGGCAACGATCTCTGAGCGTTAGGACTCGTGGGAGAGACTGCCGACAGACCCTGCACAAGGTCTCAAACCAGGGCAGCACTGACCAAGATCAGTGAGCTGCCCCAGCCAAAGGGGAAACCCAAGGCTAAAGGAGTCAGAAAACCAAAACAAGAGAAAGAAAATATTCCCCCGAACTCACTTACCAGTGCGGTGGAGGAAGTTGGTCAATCACCCGGACCTGACGAGGAGGCGGCGATACCTGAAGTATTTGACCCTAATGACCATCCTCAACTAAACGACTTGTTAGTAGAAGGTGGTCCTGACAGGGAAGAATTCAGTAAAGGCCAACGTGAGTGCCCATCTCTGGAAGGCCTAAGGAGACAGGCCTGGTCCCAGCTTGATGGTGAACCTCCTGGGAAGCATCAGATTTATTGGGAAGGTGGACTCCTGTATAGTGAGCCCACAGAGTCTGCAGAAGGAGACCATAGGAGGTTGGTGGTTCCCCTTGCTGTAAGACCCTTCCTCCTGCAGTTGGCACATGAAGTGCCCCTTGCTGGTCACCTTGGTATTAAGAGGACCAAGCAAAGTTTATCCATGCACTTCTACTGGCCCAAGACAGGGGTGCAAGTAGAAAGTCACTGCAGGAGTTGTGCCTCCTGCCAGTTATCTGGTAAGAGTGGCTCAACAGTCCAAGCTCCATTGGTACCACTCCCAGTTGTGGGAATACCATTCGAAAGGGTAGGGATTGACATTGTTGGACCCCTTGTCCCGCAAACATCCTCAGGCAATAGGTTTATCCTGGTGCTGGTCGACCATGCTACCAGGTATCCTGAGGCCATCCCATTAAAAACTGTAACTGCCAAGTCAGTTGCAAAAGCGTTACTTGGCATCTTTACTAGGGTTGGCTTCCCTAAAGAAGTTGTGTCTGACCGAGGCAGCAACTTTAAGTCAAAGTATATGCAGGCTATGTGGAAAGAATGTGGGATCACCTACAAGTTCTCTTCCGCATACCACCCCCAGACCAATGGTCTGGTGGAACGGTTCAACAGAACGTTAAAGAGTATGATTGGGGCTCTGGAAGAACCCCAAAGAAGAAAATGGGATCTTCTTTTACCATGCTTACTGTTTGCCTACTGAGAGGTACCACAGGACGGTGTTGGCTTCAGCCCCTTCGAACTTCTGTTTGGTCACCCTGTGCTGGGACCCTTAGCCATAGTCAAGGAGGGATGGGAGATGGCCACTCCCCCTATTACTACCAATGTAGTAGACTATGTGTTAGGGCTCAGAAAACGGATGGTACTCCTGATGGGTCTGGCTAGTGACAAGTTGAAGGCAGGACAAGCCCTGGTGAAACATTGGTATGACCAGAAAGCTTCCCTCATCAACTTCATACCTGGTCAGCAAGTCCCGATCATGAATCCCATAAGGCCTAGAGCTTTACAGGATAAATGGCCTGGCCCTTACACCGTGGTGGAGCCCCTGGGTGAGGTCAACTATTTAGTGGACCTTGGAAGGCCTGGACAGGCTCCAAAAGTGTTCCATGTAAATAGGCTGAGGACTTTCGTCCCAAGAGTCGAAATCGCAGCACTGCTACTGGCTTCAGATGTTGAGGAAGAGGAGTCTGAACTTCTTCCTGACCTGTTCCAAAGCGGTCCTTCAGATAGCTCCTTTGAGGGTGTCCGAGTGGCCCCTCACCTGACTTCTGATCAGCAGGCTGAGGTGAAAAGTTTGCTTAGGCAATTTTCCCCCCTGTTATCGCGGACCCTGGTTTGACACCTTGGTGCAAACATAACATAGACACAGGCGACAGCGTACCTACCAAAAGTAGAGGATACAGAACGTCAGACAAAGTACGGTCTTACATTAAGACAGAGGTCAACAAAATATTAGATCTTGGGGTGATTGAACCCTCTAGTAGTCCTTGGTCCAGCCCTGTGGTTTTGGTTCCAAAGGCAGGTACTTCTGAATTGAGGTTCTGCGTGGGTTACAGGGCTCTGAATGCTGTCACCAACACAGATGCACACCCCTTGCCTCGGACAGATAAGCTGGTGGATACCTTGGGTGCCTCCAAGTATCTCAGCATGTTTGACCTCACTGCAGGCTATTGGCAAATAGCCCTAGCAGAACATGCCAAGGAGAAGACAGCGTTCTCAACTCCAGACGGTCTTTACCAGTTCAGGATAATGCCATTTGGGTTGAAGAATGCACCTGCCACTTTTCAGAGGCTTGTGAATCATGTGTTAAACGGGTTGGATGAATTCTGTCTTGCATATCTGGATGATATTGCAGTTTTCAGCACCACCTGGGAAGACCATGTGAAACACCTCGGAATTGTGCTACAGGCTCTTCAGAAAGCACACTTGACCATAAAGGCTAGTAAATGCCAGATTGGACAAGCCTCCGTGGTTTACCTTGGACATGAAGTAGCTGGAGGGAGGATACAGCCTCTACCCAGTAAAGTACAATCAGTACAAGACTGGCCTACCCCCACTACACAGACCCAAGTGAGATCCTTCTTAGGGCTCACGGGGTATTACCGCAACTTCATGGCAGACTATGGTTCCATAGCTGCCCCTCTGACTGCTCTAACCACTCTGAAGAAACCCAAGAAGGTAACTTGGACCGACGAGTTTGAGAAGGCCTTCAACGGCTTAAAAGACTTCTTGTGCCAGGCCCCTGTTCTCAGGGCCCCTGATTACCAAATACCTTTTATTGTGCAGACAGATGCCTCTGACACTGGGATAGGAGCTGTACTATCGCAAGTAGCTGAGAAGGGTAAGGAACACCCTATTGGTTTCATTAGTCACCAGTTTAAGGACAGAGAGCTCAGATGGTCCACAGTAAAGAAAGAATGTTTCTCTGTTGTGTGGGCCCTACGGAAGCTGAGGCCCTACCTCTATGGACCCACTTCACTGTGCAAACTGACCATAAGTCCTTAAAGTGGCTAATGAACATGAAGGGAGAGAATCCAAAGTTGCTTAGGTGGTCCATAAGTCTGCAAGGCTTTGACTTCACTATCGAGCATAGGCCAGGTGTCCAACATAGCAATGCTGATCGGTTGTCCAGAATGTTTAACCGACCTGAACAAGAAACTCATCCATGGGTGGATTAGTTCCCCCTGTCCTTAGTCTGGGAGGGGCGAGTGTTAGGAAAGATTTCATGATTGTAGGTCATTTTCCTTCCTTGTGACAACCCCCAAACTTTTTGCTGTTGTTTTACACCTTGAGCTAGACTTTGCCGGAGAAGCGCAGCCTTCCGCCGCACTCCTCTGGGCTTTCGCTCCATTCTTACGGGGAAACTGACATGCCCTTAAGACAGTCAGTACCTGGAGACTTTGTTTCCCTTAGTCCATTCCTCATGTTGCAGCTTTTGAGCAACATGAAACAAGAGTGCACCATAACTTACATTACCACGCTCTTGGGTCTCTAGTCATTCCAATGGCCCTAGAAACTCTCACTGGACTTATCATGAAATGTGCAAGTGTGTCACAGATGGGAGTGGTGGCAGCTATCTTTTCTTTGTGTTTTGAACCCCTTTTTGCCAGGTTAACCGCGCTTCCCGCGTTTGGCCCAAATGGGTGGCTTGGCCTCCAAAATGGCCATGCCACGAGGTTCTTTGTCCTGTCCGCTGAACGTCCTGCCCCTTCACCTTCCCCCAGGTCGAGCCGACCCGGGGCAGTCCTTATTTGGTCATGCACTTTCCTGCGAAACACAATGTTTTCGTGGCTTCTGCATGCCTTGTGTGTGCCTCCAGAATGTAGGCTGGGATGTCTGTTCCCAAAACACATCCTGGGTGCCAGAGAGTCTAGAATGTCTTGAATGCCTGGGACCACCGTGGTCCGTGATAGGTCCACGTATGGTATGAGTGTTTTGTGAGCAGATCTCCCATTGGGTCCTCTCTGTTTTAGCACGAAGGGAACTCTGGATAAGAGGAGGCTGGAAACACCACTACCATGTCAATCTCCTGAGTTATCACGAACAAAGGAGAAGGAGCCAAGCATCCTGCAACTAAGAAGCTGATTCGAGGAATCGCGGGTGACCCGCTGAAGGTTTAGTACCCTGCACAGCTGTTGTTCTGTGAGACCCCTCTGCCTCTGATCGAACGAGAAGGCCTGTACTGGCGCTTCGACCCTTTAGAATAGTAGGAACAACTATTCTCGGCATCTTCACCAAATCCTGTACGTAAGCCTTCGGAAGTGTCCCTGGGCCATCCAGTGGACTGACCAGCCTACACAGGAACCTTGCTCTGTCACCGCTGTCTGGCTTACTGCTAATCCTGTGTCCTCGGCACTCTCACACGATTCGTACACTTGGCATTCCCAGGTCTGAAGTGAGACGTGTGCTTTGGGACCGAAATACATGCGGTTGCCGAGTTGCCCTGCTGTGGTAACAAACCTTTGCATGTTTGCTGCATTTGGGACACCCTCGACCCTGACTCCTGCTGTCGCTGAATCTACACGGCGTTGAGACATCCTTATGATCGCATCTGAACCTGCCAGTACCGAAACGGAACCGGAGAAGCCTGGGTCTGCCTGCATCGGGGACCGGTGAGTAGTCAATACCCTAGCCGGTCGCCCTCCCGCAGGAGCCTGTGGCTCTCCACCGCTGTCGTAAACAGCAACCCTTTTCCGCACTCATGCCCTGCTTCTGCCCACAAGTGGAGGCCACCTTGAGTAGCGGGGAACTGTTCATCATCGTTTTGTTCACCTCTCTGTACTGCCTGATATCCCTGAAGAGACTATCCTTTGTCCGTTGGCACCTGCGTGTGCAGGTACTTTTGAGCACAAGGCTCCACTCTTCGTAGTGCTGGGACTTCTTTCTACTTAGTTGGCCTCTGATGTCGAACTGGGTCTAACGATTACTTGCACTGTCTGTTTTCCTCCCCATCTAGGTGGTCCGCATATTTTGTGCTTCTAACTCTTTAGACCCCTTGGTCTTGTATATATATTGTATTGCTTGTGATGTGTTGGTTTATTGGAGTTTTACCATGATTCTTTACTATGGTCGATGTTACAAAGGCCTTGTAATAAATGTGTCTATATTTTTAATATAACTCCTATCTGCAGTAATTTGTAAGCGTCCTTGCTTTGTGTGCTCATTGCAGGCTTTAAGTCACCCTCACCCCTCTTGAGACCTAGTCTTGACCGCCGCCATCGCTACCCTGATTGGTCTGGCTTGTCCAGAGGTTACCCTGTTCCAAGAAACTAGGCTGGCCTTCTCAACCTCTGCCCCTCCAGGACAGAGTTCATAAATCCTTCTTAACACTGTTGATCGGACAACTTCTGCTCCAGAGCATCCCGCCGATCTGAAAAAGGGGAAAAGACACATCAGGTTAGCGCAAAAACATTTAAGATGCGCCGCACATCATGCTTACTCACCGCTGCTCATCTCCTCAGTTTGCTTCCATGCTGGGTTACTGCGTCACCTAAAAGGACACAGAAAAGGCGAACATCGGTTAGTGCGAAGGAAGCCAATAAGCATCACGCTCTGCACTCCTACTTACCTCAGCAGCGCATCGCCATCCTCAAGATCTTCACCATCTAAGGAAAGAAAGACACAGTATTAAAGGGACTAGAGCCATCAGAACGTTCATAAGGCTCATTCCACTTACCGGCCGGGCTGAAGTTGCAGCAAGCCCCGTCCGCCGGGCCCGTGCGAGTGAATCAACTGGGCACCCTCCAGCCCGCATCACCCAACGCATCCCTGCACCGAAGGCAGGACTGAGAGTGCCCCACATCAAAAAACAAGGTGAGGAGAGAACCGGGGGGAAGGTTGAGACCCACGGAAGAAAGGGGGCCAGACAAGCAAGACCAATAGGGAATTGACCTCTGGTAATCCTGTGTTTCAGGCCCAGTGCTTGGTTGAGCAAAGTCCAGGGAAGGGTTTGAAGTGGTCGGAAGTCCAGACCGGCTGAGTGGCGTTCCCGTGGATATCAGTTGAGCGTTACAGAACGCAAAGCCTCATACCAAAAATCCACCTGGGCATCATGGAAACGTCAGAAACCGACCAGTTAGCCCAAATGTTGGGGCAGTTACGGTCTGGGCTGCATGTAGCCCGGCAGGAGACCAACACCCTGAGGAGAGAGTTCATAGTTGCTAAAGAATGAACTGATGACCTAAGCCGACAACTTCTCCAGTCACAAACGGGAAATGCACCATTGCCGGGAAACGTGCCTACAACGCCAGTACCATCAGCCAGCCCTGTTCAGATAACCCTTCCTGGGGCAATTCCCTTGGTGCCACCGGAGCGATTCACTGGGGATCCTAAAAAATATGCCACTTTTATGAACCAGTGCCATCTGCACTTCCTTTGCATGCCCTGGGCCTTTCCAAATGACCAATCACGGGTCGCATTTGTGCTATCCTATTTGAGCGGAAGTGCTGCAGATTGGTCAGTACCATTTGTGACTCAAGACGATCCTCTGTTACCCAATTTCAGGGGTTTTCAAGAGGAAATGGAAAAACTTTTCACCCATCGTACTCATGGACAGGCTCTAGACAACAAACTTCTATCCCTTCGTCAAGGGAACCAAGACCTTTTGACATATATCACCACGTTCAATAGACTTGTGGTTGAAGCTGAATGGCCTACAGAGAAGAGAACCATGTTATTTCATAGGGGTCTGCGGGGAGAGCTAAAGGATGTCCTCGCACAAGTAGTGGACCCCCACCTCAAAACTGTGCAGAATTTATTGACCTTGTGGTTCAGCTAGATCAAAGATTGCAAGACCGAAGAGCAGATCGAACAAGACCCGACTATCGCCCTATTTGTGTGCGTTCAAGGCACAATGTTTCTCGATCAACAGAAGGCTCCGGGGAACCAATGCAGATTGAAGGCATCAGATCCCCCTTGACTAAGGTGGAAAGAGATAAGAGGAGGCAACAGCAATTATGTTTGTACCGAGGAAAATTGGGTCACTTTCTCAAAGAGTGCCCAGTGAAGCCACCGAGAAGGATAGTAGGAGCTATGGACAAGGAAGACCCCAGCAAGGAGTCGGAAAACTGCCCAGCCCGGCAAGTGTAGGGGTCCACTTGTCAAGCGAAGAAAGTGAACTACAGACCTCCCATTTTGCACTACCTGTGATCCTGATCAATCACCAACAACCATCGCGGATGCAGCCAGCAAGAGCGTACATAGACAGTGGAGCTGTTGGGAATTACATAGACCAAGATATCGCAGAAAAGATGGGACTTCCTTTATGTCCAAAGTTAACCACAGACACTGTAACCACTGTCGATGGCACGGAAATAGCCTCCGGTCCAGTATCCCAATGCACTGCAACGTTAACCCTTCTGTGCCAGGATGGGCATCAATAATCTATCGCATTCAACCTCATCAAGGTACCTAAGTTCCGACTGATTTTAGGAATGCCCTGGTTGGTAGCTCATAATCCTCAAATAGATTGGCGAGCAAAGGAGCTGGCCTTCTCCGAGACCTGTGCTCATACGTGTCATCGCCAAGAGAAACAATCAATCGACGCCAGTACCTCTACATTGGGAACAGTGGCGGCCGGGACCCTATCAAGAGAGTACCAGGATTTTCAAGACGTATTTCAGAAGGAACAAGCTAATACCCTACGTCCACACAGACCATACGATTGCCAGATTAACCTGATACCCGGCACCCAGATCCCTTGTGGATGAATCTACACACTTCCAGAACCAGAAAACCAGCACCTGAAGTCCTCTCTCGACCAATACCTGGCAAACGGGTTCATCCGTCCCTCGAAGTCGCCCGCAGCCAGTCCCCTATTCTTCATACCGAAGAAGGAAGGGGACCTAAGAACGTGCATCGACTATCGCGCACTGAACCAGATTACCGTCAAAAACAGTTATCCCCTGCCGTTGATTCCTGAACTGCTTGATCAAGTCAAAGACGCCCAAATCTACACAAAACTAGATCTAAGAGGAGCATATCACCTTGTCCGAGTTAAAAAGGTCGGCAAATGGAAAACTGCCTTTCGTACCAAGTATGGCCTGTACGAATATCAAGTAATGCCCTTTGGCCTTTGCAACGCGCCAGCTGCAGTTCAATATTTCATGAACGATGTTTTAAGGGAATTAATTGATGTCTGTGCTCTAGTATACATTGATGACATCCTAGTGTTCTCTGCATCAAAACAAGACCACGTCAAAAACGTTTGATCCGTACTGGCAAAACTCCACCAGCATCAGCTCTATGCCAAGCTTGAAAAGTGTTCATTCCATGTTTCCGAGGTGGAGTTCCTTGGTTTCATTCTCTGTCCGAATGGTATCCGTATGGATGTACATAAGGTAGATGCAATCCTAAACTGGCCAATACCAAACTCGTTCAAGGGAGTCCAGAGCGTGTTAGGTTTTGCAAACTTCTACCACTGGTTCATCCCGGGATTCTCACAAATAGTACATCCCATCACATCGTTACTAAAAAAGAGCAATAAAAAATGTCAATGGACAGAGGAAGCAGAAAGAGCTTTCCAGGAACTTAAGGCTTGATTCACTTCGGCCCCAATTCTACGCCATCCTCACCCAGACCTCCCATATGTGGTGGAAATCGATGCATCAAGCATGGCCATGGGAGCCCTCCTCTCGCAAAAGGACCCTGAAACGGGTCAATTACACCCTGTTGCCTTCTGGTCATGTAAATTTACATCCCCCAAGCTTAATTATGCCATAACAGATAAAGAGCTCCTAGCCATCAAGTCAGCCTTTAAGGCCTGGCGCCATTACCTTCTGGGTGCAAGACACACATCACTGTCATAACAGATCACCGAAATCTCCAGTATGTAAAAACTGCTAAAGCGCAATCTTCACGACAGCTACTTGGGCCCTATTCTTCGCTAAATATGACTACATGATTACGATTTGACCTGGAGTCAAAAATGGGAAGGCCGATGCCCTTTCCCGTATGGGTATTGAAGAACAGGAGTACAAACCACCAGACCCGATACCTATTATCCCATTTGACAAAATCCTAGGAATTACTGCAACCATCACTCAGAAAGAACTGCACAAAAAAATCCAAAACATGACGAGTCCTAAGCAATCACAAGAGTGGTGCACACAAGGGGAACATTATACAATAAGGGACCAGTTGCCCTACTTCAGAAACGGCTTGTTCTTACCAAATCAGGAACTACGAGAACAAGTCATGTCCAGCTATCATGATTCCTTAATCGAAGGCCACCCGGGGATCGCAAAAACTTTAGCCAAAGTGAAACGGAATTATTGGTGGCCCATGTGGCATAAAGACATTGTTCAATTTATCAGATCTAGTGGAGTATGCACTCAAAACAAATCATCCAAACAGAAACTGGCAGGACTCTTGCAATCGTTGGATATCCCACCAGCAGCCTGGCACACATTATCCCTTGACTTTATTACTGACCTAACATCCAGTCAGGGATTTAACACCATTCTAGTATTTGTGGACCTCTTTTTAAAAATGGCACACTTCATCCCTCTAAAGGGGCTCCCAAACGCTTCCACTCTAGCAAAAGTATTTCTGTAATGCATCGTACGGCACCATGGTTTCCCCTTGGTACTGGTTTCAGACCGTGGTACTCAGTTTGTGTCCAACATCTGGAGGAAGTGCTGCTCTTTGGCTGACATTGACATCCGACTGTCCACCAGTCACCATCCCCAAATGGATGGTCAAACTGAGCGAACGAATCAGTGAATCGAACAGTATCTACGCTGTATGCTCCATCAAGCTGAGGAGAGCTGGACAGATTTGTTATGGATCGCTGAATATGCCTACACCAACTCCCTACACACCAGTACTGGGCAAACCCCCTTTTATACCATATATGGTCCACACCCACGCACTTCCGAGTTGTACAGCCCTACGACCTTAGAAATGCCAGCAATTAAAACCTTACACACAACCATTTCACAAACCTTCAAAAGGGCAGCAGAACACCTACTCCGAGCTAAGGATCATCAGAAGAAATTTGCAGACCAATACCGAATCAATGCCCCTAACTACCAAGTGGGAGACAAAGTCTGGCTGGCATCCAAGCATGTACCCATTAAAGGGACCCGAACCTTCCGTCCAAGATACCTAGGCCCATTCACTATTACATCTGTGATAAATCCAGTAGCTGTCCAACTACCCTTACCAGCTAATATGCTAATTCATCCTGTGTTCCACGTGTCTCTCTTAAAGCCTGTTCAACCTGGGACCCGCGTTACACCGGCACCGAAGCCAATAGAGATCGCAGGAGAGCCAGAATTCGAGGTCAAGGACATCCTGGATTCCAAGTATGTCAGATCCAAACTATACTATCTAGTGGACTGGAAAAGGTACGGTCCCCAGGACAGAACATGGGAACCCTGTGAGTACATGCACGCACCTCGTCTGCTTAGGAGGTTCCACCAAAACCACCCAAACAAGCCGGGACCAGAGAGGAGAGCCACCTTGAGAGGGGCCTTGGGGGGGAGTGCTGTCACAAATCCTGCCCCCAGCCCCACGGCATAACAGGCTGGACCCAGGTCACGATCACCTAGTCGGCCCCTAAGGGCCTCTCCATCTCCCCAGAGACCTACTTGGACTCAGACTTGGCGCCTTTGGCACCAAGCTCAGACACAGTCCTGAGATCCACTTAGCATTGGACTTGCAATGTATTATGGACCAATGGATGCCCCCATGTAATTCAGTTCCTTGAAGTGGATGAGCAGTCTAGTCTTTCGGGTGTGGCTCAGCCCAGGGATACCTGGGATACCTGCAGACTATTTAAAACACGCCCGGCCAGAGAAACATGCTTTGCGTTTCTCTGCACCTGCAGCATGACACTCACCGTGCTCGGATCTCCTAAAGAGGCCCACTTCTTTCTTCAGTGCCAGCGCACCTGCAAAAACAAGAACATTGTTACTAATACTCACCTTGAAGAGCATCCAACTTCTGTCCGGCTTTTCCCAATCTTGTGGATTCCTACGGCAGAGTCATCTCAATCTCGGCACACAGCGCCCTACGAAAATGGGAGAAGAATAGAAGAAAAGACATTAGTAAGCATTCAGCAATACTTAGCTCTCTCAAATTTGCAAAGAGAGTTTGATCCTTAGCTGAACTCCCGTCGATCGGACAACTTCTGCTCCGGAGCATCCTGCCGATCTGTAAAAGGGGAAAAGACACATCAGGTTAGCGCAAAAACATTTGAGAGGTGCTGCACATCGCGTTTACTCACCGCCGCTCATCTCCTGAGCTCGCTTCCATGCTGGGTTACTGCGGCACCTAAAAGGACACGGAAAAGGCGAACATTGCAAAGGAAGCCAATAAGCATTACGCTCAGCACTCCTACCTCTCTCAGCAGCACATCGCCATCCTCAAGTCCTTCACCACCTAAGGAAAGAAAGACACAGTATTAAAGGGACTAGAGCCATCAGAACTTTCGTAAGGCTCATTCCACTTACCGGCCGGGCTGAAGTTGCGGCAAGCCCCGTCCGCCGGGCCCGTGCCAGTGAAGCAACTGGGCACCCTCGAGGCCGCATCACCCAACGCACCCCTGCACCGAAGGCAGGAAGTAGAGCACCCCACATCAAAAAACAAGGTGAGGAGCGAACCAGGGGCAAGGTTGGGACCCACGGAAGAAAGGGGGCCAGACAAGCAAGACCAATAGGGAATTGACCTCTGGTAATCCTGTGTTTCAAGCCCAGTGCTTGGTTGAGCAAAGTACAGGGAAGGGTTCAAAGTGGTCGGAAGTCTGGACCGGCTGAGTGGTGTCCCCTTGGATATCAGGTGAGCGTTACACACCCTGAACATCACAGGTTCCCCCTGGGCCTGTTTCTCTTCCTGTTCAAACAGATCTGAAAGTGTTAGGCAATTTTGCTGTGCTTGGCGAATGTCAACCTGGCTTGGACCTCCAGATAAAGACAAGTCACTTTGTTCTTGTAGGCCCTTGAGATCTGAAACTACTGTCCTAAAGGCCAGGTGGTGTGTCTATGCATGTAGGCAATCCTATGGCCTGAGTTTGGTGAACAGGCAGTAGGCACCTCAGTGGCCAATAGGCCCTCTTTGGCAGGAGCAGAAGACTCTTTGGACACTGGATCTGGACAAGGCAGCACTGGAAGTACCAGCCTTTCATCATCTTTAGTTGGGAGTGCCCACTAGCCCATGGCCACAAAGGAGGCTACCAGTGCCACTTCCTTGGTCCGAGATCTTGTGGTCATGGCAATGATTTTGACATCAAGCTTGTCATTCCCTAACAGACAGTCCACTGGATTTGCATCTTTGACAGCAGCCTGAAGCAGAGAAGTTTCACCCCGCCAACTAAACTCCAACAATGGGCCCTCTCACATCCACCATAGTTGGACAGCATTGATAGTTGCATCAGTATCACAAAGTGCTGAGTCTCTTTTCCCATTTATGAACAAATGGTACAAGAAGATTTATCTATTTATATACAGTAAGGGACAATGCTGTTTTGGAGACAATTTAATGTACAATATATATGAAATCGGATTTCACGAGAAGCAGTGAGTTTCTTGCAATGTGGTGAGTTTGAGTGGAGGAGATTAATTGGAACAGCGATTAAGGACCATCAACATTCGACATTTTTAAGCACAGGTAGGCGGTATGGCCAGCACTGTTAAGGATGGGACCATGATGGATGAATTGCAAGAGTGGAGGCAGAGAAAGTGATGGAAAGAGGTATGTTAGAAGCAAGGGGAATATGTTAGCTAGAATGTAGATGAGAGGTAGGTTAAGAGCGTAATTCAAAAGAGAGGAGTTAGGCTTTTAGTGTGGTTTTGAACATATCAGTGTGGGCTATTTCTCGGATTTCAAGGGGCAGAAAATTCCATGCAAGTGGAACAAGAAGAGAAAAGAGTGGTAGTGAGAGAAAGCACAGGGAGGCGAGGTGCCACAAGGGTAGGTAAGACAGTAGAGCAGAGATTGTGAGAACAATTGTAGAATTGCACAGAGAAGTATAGATAAGGCACTGTCTTACCATGGATAGATTTGTGAACCAGGAGAAGACTTTTAAATCTTGTCCTGTTTTGCATCATCAGCCATCCACCCTAGTGACTGTACAAGCAAGTAGGTGTGAAGTGAAGGAGTTCAAAGAGAGTCCTGTTAGTAAAGTTATGATCTTGTTGAGAGGATAGAAACATAGTTGGGGACACCAAATAGGATGCTGGCACAATAGTACAATGTAGAGAATACAGGAGTGGTTAAGAGTTGATTGGTGCTGTTGAAAGGAACAAGGTGCCTGATTTTCCTGATTTTTAAGAGGTTGAAGCATGCCGGAATTGGAATTTTGGAGATTAAATTAGAGAATGATTGACAAGGATCATAGATTACACTGTGGTTTCTAGCTGGAGAAGAGTAGTAAAGAGTGTCAGTTGGGAACAGGATAGGCAGAGTGTGTTTGGCAGAGAATAGCACTTATGTTTTGATAGAGTTTAACATCAGAGAGTGAAAACACATCTAATATTTAATGTAGGAGAGATAGTTGGAAATGTAGATAGAGAGATCGGAGAAGAGTTCAAGAAAATACGAGAACCCATAGGAGGGGATTAGTGCCCCAAGAGTAGAGGTGTAGAGTGTACAATGGGCCCAAGGCAGAGCCTTGTGAAACATCAAAATTAGAGGAGTGAGCTGTCATTGTTTTAGGAGACAGAGAATTGGCGAGTTGCCAGGTAGGATTGAATACAGGCACGGGCCCGATCTCAAATCCCAAGAAAAGAGTGATAATTAAGGAGATAGGAGTGATTGAAGTGACAAAGGCAGTGGACAGGACTAGGTGAATTAGGATAGTGGATAGGTCGGACTACTTAGCAGAGGCAATGAAATTGGAGACACTCATGAGAGCTGTTTCCGTGGAGTGACAGGAAGTGAAACCTGCATGTAGGAGATCTCAAACCTTGGGTACGTGTAATAAATGTGTAAGGTGGTTAGACACAACTCTTTAGAGTACTTTAGAGTAGTGGAAGGAGAGACAATGCAACATTTTGCCAGTAGCATTGGGAAAGACCCTTGTCCTTTAGGAGAGGGATGGCCGTGGCTATTTGGTACATAGAAGAAAAGCAAGCAGAGTCAAAGGACAGGTTGTAGAGTCGAGCAAGGTAAGAGCCCACCAAGAAGGGCAGTAGGGTAGACTAGCTGAGGAAAAAGAGGGTATGATGGGGCACATTAAGGGCTATTCTTGATCAATGGAGGGAAGACTTTGTCAGTATTAGTGTGACTAAAGTGGGAGATAGAGGCAGATCATGATGGTAGTGTAGGCAAAGTGTAGAAAATTGGAGGAGGCAGCGTGAAGCAAGTGAGGAGATGCTCTATAATTTTTGAAATTATTGCAGCAATGTATTCAGATAGGCCATTAGCTGAGAGGGTGGAATTGATAGTCATCTGTTTAGGAGGAGAAAAGAGTGAGTTTAGGGTGACGTGTAGCCGATACGGATGGTTGGAGTGAGAGTCAATAAGGGTTAGGTAGAATTCAATGTTTGCTCTATCAAAAGAGGAATTGAGAGAGTTCAGAGCAGAGAGGTATAGTTGCAGGTCCTCATGCAAGTGTGCACACTTCAATGTGTGCAGTAGCCAACACATGTCTGCAAAGAGACAGACTATGAATGGGGTGACCCATGGTTGAGGATTCTGAGACTTAGGGGTGAAAGATAGCACTGGGAAGTGGAAAGAGAATGAGTTATATAGTAGGATTTGCAAACTGGAGAAGGCAGTGTTCGTAGAAGAGGCATAAAGTGTAAGGGAGGAGAGGGAGAACTGTATGTCAGAGAGAAAGGGAGGGAATCCAAAAGGTTTAATTTCCTTTTGGTAAAAGGTGAAGCAAGTGGTAAGGAGAGCTAAGAGGGCAGAAAGAAGATGGTGGTGTGAACAATTGAGTGATCAGATAGAGAAGCTGTGACAGTAATATTAGTGACTGAGAGAGAGTTTGAAATTAATAATATATCCAAACAGATACCCCTGGTGTGGGTAGGTAGGTTATGGCTAGAGTGGAGAGCATGGTCACTAAGAAAATAATGAAGTTCAGGTTTCCTAGAAGTGGTTGAAGAGGGAAGGTTAAAGTCACCTAAAGGAATGAGGTGATGTTTAGTGGAAAGAGAATAAATAAGTTGCCCAGGTTAATCAAAGAATGGTTAACTGGGATCATGAAGGCAATAGATGGAGTTGATGTGAACCGAGTGAGGTGGAGCAATGGAGGAATGGTGAATTCAAAATATGTAGGAGAGAATGTGGCATTGGAGATTTGTGAGGTGTTGAGGTGGGAAGAGAATAGATATCTGACTCGAACAAACTCTGAAAGTCAGAATAGTTTGGAGTCATGTAGGGCTGCCTGAATCGCAGTGTCGGATGGAGAAATCCAGAATACGTTGATGTCAAGGACATTTTGGGGAGGCGACCAGGATTGAAAGTAGTCTGTGATAAAGGACATTTTGTTGTTTACTGACTGAGCATTCCAGAGTGCAATGTTCATTTAACACGGTAAGGAAGAGTAGGGAAGTTGAGACCCTGAGGAAGAGGGGCATGGTGGAGAGATGTTAGGGGAGGTATGGTTAGCTTTTTGACTTTGTTTGTTGAAAGCAGGGTGCAAGAGAGATAGAGTAGTGGTAGTTTAGAGTTGCACATTTTATGATAGGGATAGGAAAGGAGGAAGTTGTAGCATGATTGGAGAAAACAAAGAGAGAGATGAATAGTAAGAACAGCACAAGCAGCAGAAGTAAGTGCATAATAGGTGAGTGACACAGAGTGGAGAAACAGCTTAGTAATTAGCAAGTCAGGGGTACTCACAGTTGCAACAGAGAGGAAGACCAAAGCAAAGGCTCATAGGTGAAGAGAAAAGAAGGCTGATCAATGGCTGATCTTCACCCTTCACCGTTTCTCACTGAACTGGAACGCCCCTTGCTGGACGCAGCTACAGAGTTCCAAATTAATGTTATAAGCTGTCATCACCTGATCAACTAGTCCATCAGTGGTTAGTCTCTCTGATCGTGTGGCTGGCAGGGGTGAGGCAATTATTTCCTGATTGGTGTTCCCATATCGCTGTATTAACAGGGACTGGGGCCCCTGTTGGACACCCAGTACCTATCCCGCTCAGAGACAAAAGAGTTAATTCCACCATCCAATGGCCTAGTGGGATTTTGTCATCTAAGATGTCCACACTTACAAACTTCTCTTCTACTGAGAATAGCACTACCTACAGTGGCTTGGGTCTAACCTTGCAGTCACGATCTCCCTTCGTATGTCTTTGTTCTCCACACACAAGTCAGCCCTGTGGGGCTGTTCAAGTGGGTGTCCACTAATAGAGGTGCCCTATTATTCGCTTCTATTGGAGCAGAAGTGGTAGGTGACTGGGATTTATCCTCTAATTTGTGGGGTACTTTCTAAGCAGGAGAGGCTAGAACGTTGTCCTCTCCCTCCTTCTCTACTTTGATTTAGTTACATCATTCACCTGGCCTTGTAGGCGGGACAAAAACTGATATGCAAATGGGTATTCCTCCTTTGTGATAAGTACAGTGAGCAAAAAGCTATGGCTGCGGACTCTCAAAGTGGGTAAAACCACAGAAGAGGTTATCATGCCATGTTCATTCTAGAGAGGGACGCCTGCTACCTTTTTTGTATTTTTGCAAAGAACTTGAGGTTGGTCACCCTAAGTTTCCTGGAGGAACCCAGGCATGGACCATTGCTCAATTTGCTCAGAGAGGCACAGTTCCATCCCACTGGTGAGGTCCGACTAGGCTGTAACACATGTCTGGGGGGGTTGCTGTTGGCACTATTGTTCAAAGGAGGTTTGCCAGATGTTCCGGTGCTGGACTGCCCTTGTAGGCGGGACAAAGACTGATATGCAAATGGTTATTCCTCCTTTGTGAAAAGTACAGAGAGCAAAAAGCAATGGCTGCGGACTCTCAATGTGGGTAAAAAACACAGAACAGGTTATCATGCCATGTTCTTTCTAGAGAGTGGCTCCTGCTACATTTGTTGTACACCTGACCATCTAGTTTCTGCTGTAGTGGCCAAAGAAGCAAGTAATCACATACCTGTTGGCTGCCTTTGAATGCTCCTTATGGTCTGTGATGGTCTTTTCCACTCGATGCTGGTGTTACTCTATCTCACAATACTCTATCTCACAATGCTTATGGATAGTCTCACATGCAATCAAATTAAACATACCCTCAAATGTATTAACTTTTTTACATGTAGCCAATCAACTCAGATATTTCAGCTACATTTTCTTTGTTCTTGGCAGTTTGACAACAGTGAGCTATTCTTCTAGCCACTGTTTTATGCAGTTTGAACAATGGCTAGAGTGTGACAGTCACATTGTTCTAGGCAGGGAGCTGCATCGACCAATGTCCGAATGGGTGCTTGTTGTGGTTCAAGGCAATGCTTGAAGAAGAGAGGATTGTGAGGGCCACAAGGGTGTGTTTGATGGTGGACTGTGAAGATGCTTGCGACTGGATACACAGTTCAATTAATTCAGTTCAATGAGGCACTCGAGGTAGTGCAGGTTGTGAAGTCCACCAGGTTTGATTTGATAGCCAGTTTGTCTGTGAGTATGCAGGAAACGGCATAGACAGTGTGGGCTGAGGGTCTTGATGCAGCATCCAATGGTCAAAGTTTGATGGCCTACCAGTGTTGGTTCAACTAATGATGTAGATTGCAGCAAGGATTCTGGTGGATTGAACACCTGTACAAAGGTGGCAGATGCAGCATTGATCTTGCAGATTGCCATGAGTGAAAGATGTGCTTAGATACAGATGCCAACATGTTAGAATGTGCAGATCAGTAGTTTGAAGGTCAGTTGAGTGCAAAAGGCTGCTCCGGGGGGTCTGTATGGTTCAATGTTGCAGAGCAGGCTTGAATTGAGGGTTTCTCTGTACTTCGATGATGGGAAATGCAAGCAGGATCCTGGCTGTCTTGCCTCTCTGGTGCAGTGAGTCCCTATCAGTGCAAGGGTGGTCCTTGTTGTTGGTCTCCCAAATGGAAGGGAGGCTGTTGCACACTTCAACCTGATGACAGTCTGTGTGTTATGCTTACCTGATATCCCCGGGGGCGTCTGGAAGGCTCTGAGATCTGGAACCCTGGATGCGTAGTTGCCCAGTGCTGAATAATGAATCTTAGTTATTTGTAGGGTGAGCTATCCGTCCCGCGTTTCTTGTGCAGGAGCACTTGACGTTTGTTGGCGAGCTGCCCGAGTTGCTTCACTGGTGCAGTATGCCTTCCTTGGGCCCAGGCCTTCTGTGACCCCGAATCTGCTGGTAGGCAGGTAGGTTTGTTAATTGTAAATCTTTGTTCTGCTTATGGTGGGAATTTGTTAATGTCTTTATCTCCTTCTTTTCAGGTGCAAAGGTCTTGATGCTGCCGTGCCAGATGGAGAGGCATGTTTTCTAGGTAAGAGAAAGCACGAAGCGCAGTGCCTTTATTGTCTTTTAAAGCTAACCTGTGTTCTTCTTCGTCTCCTCACAGGCCACTGTGGTGCTGCGAGTGGATGAGAGAGCGATGAAAAACAGGCCCCCGGAATCCGTTAAGGTAACTACAGCGCTGTGCAGTTGTTTAATATTGAAAGCGAACCTGAATATGTTTCTTTTCCTTTGCAGATGTGGCATAGCACAATGGAATTCAGGTAAGACTGATGGAATTCAATGTTTTGGAAGTGCGCGTTCTAATATTGTTTTTCCCTTTCTCGTTATTGCAGGTGGGAATGTTCGAACAGCAGCTGTGGTAGCGGTTCGCCGGAAGTCCTTAAGCTAGTACTCACAGGTGAGTGATGTTTCTTCTTCTCTCGGTTTCCACAGATTGCAGCCCAGTTGAGATGCTGAGTGCTGGATGGTGTTTTCTCAGGTAAGACAGAATAATCTTGTTCTTGCAGGATTACAGGAAGATGCTGAAGATCAGGAGCTGGACACGGTGAGTGTCACACTGCTGGTTGCAGAATAACACGAAGCGTGTTCTGCAGTCAGGGTGTGGTTTATATAGCCTAGGAAAAGTAGTACAAGGGAAAGTAGTTCCAAGCCTGCCAGACCCAAAACACTAGACCGCATGGCTTGGTTCTTAGAACGAGACTGTGTGGGTGCTTCCATGTTTGATGCAAAGGCCCATGTACATAAATGGGACCTAGTTTGAACAACACTTCCTTCCTACATATGAACCTGGTGCCAAAGGCGCCAGGACCGGCTCCAGGAGCCCTTTTGCAGTGGTTTTAAGGCCCTCAGGTTTCTGGTGGGAGCCTGCTTTGGGCACAACGTGTGCCCCCTCACAGTGGTCATGGCACTGTGCATCAGTGTGACTGGCAGAGATGCAGGTCTTGTTCCAACAGCAGGCCAACCAGAATTTGCACTGTGAAGGAATAGGAAACAGATCTTGTTCTGCCTTGGACAGCTTATTTTTAGAGGGCTTTGGAAAGTCCACTCTCCCAACAGAGGTCCTATGAAATTCTTTTTTAGGTGTTTGTGCCAAAGTTTCTAAACAGCGGGAGATCTCTTCTTTTAAAGGCTATAGTCTTAAGGTGATTGGTCTAAAACAAACCTACTAACCTGTTTTACGGGTATTATCATTTTTTTAAGCAAGTGCTCACTGCCTCCTGACAACATACCCAAATTGCATTGTTTGACACAAAGTGGGGAGATAGGAAGGAAATATAGAGGCAGAGACAAACAAGACTGAGGAACCTATCTCCAGCTGAAAGGTGCTCCCTCTGTCTACATTAAACCTGTCCCCTTCCATTCTCAATAGAATCAAAGGCCCTTTTTGCATGCAGCACCCTGGTGCGAGGTTACTCCTTTTGTACATGGGTGTGTCCTTTGATTCCTGTTCCCAGGATAGCTTTCCATGTAGTGTCTCTTTCCCTGGGGAGGGGGTTACCTCCCTCACAAAGGAACAAAGAGAGGGAACCCTGGGCTACAGTACAGTCTTGCTGGCAGCAGCAATGAAATCCTGGCTAGGAGTAATACATATAACCCTTCCACTGCTAAGCTGGACTCACAGGGTTGACATGTGTGTGATATCTATTGGTGCTGGCTTTGATAATTAAGAGAAATATGATCCACCATACACAAACTCAGGTATGATTTGACACCAGGACAGAAAGCTCATAATTATGGGGTTTTGTAACAGAGCTGCATATCGTACGTGAATCCCCTGGGCTGCTGTGAATTTGGCTGTCACTGCTGCTGTCAAGAGTGCAATGTTGCCCTGAGCCTGCTCAGTGCCACAGGAGAGTAGAAACTGAAGATCAAGATACTAATTCAGCTGGACACACGTGTGCACTATACTTTTGTCATGGAGTTTGTGGGGACAGTGTTCTGGTCAGTAGAGCACCGTTACTGAGGGAGAGTCAGCTGCATCATTTTATGTTTAAATAAAATTAAAAAAAACAGGGCTTGTACACCCTTGTCAGATGCCAATACATGGGCCATATGGTTCGTTGTCATGAGACTGCCAACATGGGGCAGCTGTTCGCCCACTCCCCCGCCTGAGTCCCGGTGCCCATTTCAACTGAAAGTTAAAAAGCTGTGACACTGTCCCTGTAGCAACGGGATACAATGCACTTAGATTGTTTTGCACTAACATGTAACATGCCATTTTCTTCCTATTGTTCTCTAGGGATTTTGGGGGATGAAGCTTATTTCTGCTATATTGTGTTCACGTGTATCACATGGTCAGCATACACACAAAGTTTGTGTAACGGCTGCTGGTATTGGTTAGCTTCTATAATCCTCCTTCTGAATTCCTCAAGTACTCAAGCTGCCATCAGCTGACATAAAACCACTTGAATGTCACTTGGAAGGCAGAAAACATGCAGGTGCTGGCAGCTGAGCTATATGCAGACAAGGAGGCCATATGACTCATGAGATGTGGTTCCAGGTGATTTCATCAGTGGCAGGTTGGTGCTTAGTGGCCCTTTCCTTATTGCAGGATCCAACCACTTAGGTTTATTTATTTTTTATTGTATTTATTTATTTAATGACAGTTACAGCATGAAAAATGGTTTGTTGGCACACAAAATCTTAAACATATTTTTATCATTCACTTACAGAGTGGAGGAGCAGTGTTCAAAACAACGTGTGAGCGAATGTGCCTATATACCTCATGATGAAGGGACCATGAAAACATGAACTGGGATCAAGTACAGTAGATATAAGAATAGGATAGTGGAGGAATTGCTACATTTTAGGATGAGGGGGTGAGGGATAAGAGTTGTTGGGTTGTCATAGAGAGGGAGAGGGAGAGGAGAACAGGGAGATGTAGTGGTGTAGCATGCTACTGAAGTGTTTCTTCAGAAAGGAGGACAGCTAGCAGGTTGGATTTAAATAGCAATATAGTGGTAGCAGGTTGAAGAGGGAGAGGAAGTGCATTCCACAGTAATGGAGTAAGGAGCGGAAGTGAGCAGAAGTAAGAGGGAGCGCAAGGGGCACGGGAGATTGCAAGGATGTGAGCTGAGGATGATTGTAGGGTACAATAGGTAGTGTAGGGAGTGATATGGGCTTATAGGTATGGTGGGGCAAGTTCATATAAAGTTTTGAATACGTTGAAAATGAGTTTATACATTGCCCTCTATCTCATAGATAACCAGCCTAACTGATAATGGGCTTGTGAGGTGGAGGTGAAGTGGAGAAGGTTGAAATGTGTATGGACAACAACATTTAGGACTTTACCGAGAGGTGAAAAAGAATAGTTGGCAAGGCCACCCTCCTTTACTGTGACTTTCTGGCCAGCCTCCCTTGGCCCTCTTCCTGCTCTCACCTGTGAGGTAAAGAACCTCAGAGGCATCTTCAATTCCACACTCTCCTTTTCTTCTCACATCTATCTAAGTAGTCAAACTACCAAATGCACCTCCTCAGAGGTTTTCTTCCTTTCTTCTACTTTCCCCAGAAGCTCACTGTTTCTAGAACTCTAGTTCTCTCTAGACTGGACTGCTGCAACAGTCTCTTTCTAAATCTGCCTGCTTCTAATCTCGCCCCTCTGCAACTCACCTAGAAAAGGACTGTGACACTTGTCAGTGGCTTCAAGCCCAAGGATTGTATCTCTCCAGCACTGAAATCTCTGCAATGGCCCAGTCCTGAAAAGATTAAGTCCAAGACCCTCTGCTTTGTCCACACAGCCTTCTGGATCCCGGTTCCTCAATACCTTCAACTCTCTCTTCGTAAATAACTTCATACTCAAGCTCTTTGCTTCTCCACCTCCAACTCCCTTAGAGTCAGTTGCTTCTCCAAGCAACAGGTTGGTGCTAGATCTCTTTCTTCGGCTGGGGCCTCCCTCTGGTAAAGCCTCCTTTCCTCTTTGAAACTTGAGGAGGACCATCTCTGGTTCCATAAGCACCTCAAGCACCACTTCTCTCTTCCTACCCCTTCTGATTTCTTGTCTGATACTGCACTGGTCACCTCGCTACCCTCTGATTTCAGGCCCAGGCCCCTGTCTGCCCAGTTGCATACCCACACTGCCTCCCAGCAACCCTTGCACTTGGGTCTGTATCTGTAATCCTACAGTTCCCCTACCTGCACTTTTGGACACCTGCTGTCTGCACTTACCCTTTCACCTGCCACCTGCTGGCCGCACTTCTTGTTATTGTTTTGATCCCATGGACAGCATTGCCCCCTGCCCTTTCCCCTGGCAATGTTCCCCTCCCCCCACCTCTGCACTTCTACAATCTCAATGTCACTTGCCCTAGTAAGATAATTGTCTCTGTCCTCTTCTCTCTTCCCCCTCCCTCGCATTGTCGTGCCTTGAAACACTTGTGTAGAGGCACGTTACAATGCCATATCATATCATATCATATCACATCATATCCTAGAGTAGACTGGCACGGTAGTCAGACCGAGATAGTACTAAACAGGAGATTAGGTGCTTATCAGTGTTCAAACGAAGAAAATATCTTATTTTCAGACAACAAAAATTTCGCGAGCAGAAGCAGAGTTGGGAAGGTAATGAGATGTGAAGAAAAGAAGAGGAGCAGAGGAAGAGATATCCTATTTGGATGCGAAGTAGAGAATTTCAGGCTTAGTGGAGTCTGAGCGCGTGTGATGCCATCCAGTACTTGATGCAGAGAGACAGTTAAAAATGTTTGACCATATCTCGTCAGATAAAATGGTAAAGGAGAAGAGGATCTGAGTGTCATCAGTGAAGAGTTTATAGGAGAACCCATATGATGAGATCAAGGTGCCAAGAGCCGAGGTATAGAGTGAAGAGAATTGGACCCAGAATCTGACCTTAGGGGAACACCAAAAGTAAGGGGGGTGAGTATGGAGGTAAGGCTGTTCAAGAGCACTTGGAAGTTTCTGGGGCGAGATAAGAAGCTAACCAAGCAAGGGCCTAGTCCCTGAAGCCTAGGAGTGATAGTGTTGAGAGAAGGGGCCTCATTACAAGTTTGCCGGTCTGGTAGTAACAGCACCGGTAAACTACCGGCGCTATCACTACCGGACTGGCAAACTACGAGTTCTGCTCTCGGGTGTCTTTCCGCCCACCAGGTCAGACCTGGCGGGCGTACCGGCACCCATGAGCAGAGCATGTCGGATGCACCGGCACCATTCAATAATGGTGCCGGTGCATCCAACCTTCCCTTTCCCATTGAGCTCTATGTTGCTCAAATGGGAATGGGGAGTAATTATTACCAGCACCCGGCAATGGGGATGTACCGGGTCCGCCGGGGCTGGAATGCCCCGGTACATCCCCATTGCCGGGTGCCATTAAAAAAACGACTGCAGCGACAGCCATGCCGGTAATTACACTCAGCAGAGTGCAGAGATCAGAGGCCATAAGGAAAAGGATCCACAAGGTTGTGTGTGTAATGGAACTCTTTTGGGCCTCATTACAACCCATGCAGTAAGGGGTTAATGGCGCCGTAAAAGGGGGTGGCGCCGTTAACCCCTTACCGCCTAATTACGAGGTCCCTTTGCGGGTCCGTTATGGACGGGACCCGCAAAGGGACCTTGGAGGTAATTACGGTACCACAATTTGCGGTACCGTAAATACCGCCTTCCCCATTTCCATTGAGCCCTATGGGGGCAAAAATGGGAATGGGGAAGGGCCAATGGTGAATGGGGAATTACCACCCCGCCAACCTTGGAATGGGGCGGTAATTCCGCCTTTCACCATGACGGAATCTGTAAGGTACCGGCGTCAACTATGGCGCTAATAGCGCCATGGTTAACGCCTGGGTCGTAATGAGGCCCTTTGAGTCTTTTGAAAACTACACATGCTGCGATTTTATGACACTGAGCTAGAACAGAGACTGAACGAAAGTAATCAGGATAGTTAGGATTCACGTCTGGTTTCTTAAGGATAGGGATGACAGAAGCCGACTGCTAAAATGATGATAAAGTGGCACTGTCCAGAGAGGAGTTGAGGAGTTTGCAGCCAGCACAAAACCAAAGCTTTTGGCAATGTGGAGTCTGCAAGGCGGTGAAAGCATGTTGACGTGATAGGCTGGTGTCACGTTATAGATCGGTACTACTGTGATGTAGAAGAAGCAATGCACCAAACAAATATGATCCCCCGACTCTGAGTGGCAGAGCAAAGTGCCAGAGTCTTTAAGTAATCTGTGGGGATGTTAATGGACCTTGAAGTAAGATTCAAGATCGTAGGGAGATGTGATCCCTTCTGCTATACCTTCAAACTAAACAAGTTTTAAAGTGACCTAGAAAGACAGATTTGCGGACTGTGCATAGAGCTTGGGAAAATGATTTTGCAGGACACTTTTTACACAGTGATGTCTGCAACATGCGACTCTCCGGATATTTTGGCCTGCAACTCCTTTGATCCCTCTCCATTGACTTTGCTGGCAAGGGCTAATGAGGGTTCTGGTACAAACCCTCTGGAGAGTTGAAGGTTGCAGACCCCTGCCTTAGACCTAAGAGCACATCAGAAACACTGTGTTGCATAGGTGGTTCCGTGTGGGCCCCCATCCACTTTGATAGTAACATTAGTGCAAAAGGCATATGGCTTTGTGTTACACATAAGGGCATTGACCTGCTAGATTTATCTTTGGGCATCATTGGTACGGACATTAAAAGAGTTTTCAATGTGTACAAATTGCTGTGTCATAAGCAATATTTAATGGTCACTATTATTAATATGTAACAACCTTATAATTTAGTAAACCATGAGAGAAGATGTTTCTAATAGTATTCACTACAAATTGAATCAATTCTTGAAACTCCTAATATTGGCAGATAAGGTAGAGTGAGATGACATGATTTGCCCAGGATCAGACAAGAGTGGAATCAGGATTTGGTCCTATCTGGTATTTAAGCACTTGATCAATTATTTCAGCAGGTTTGTATAGCAATATCCTATAAAGTAAAATTATTGCATAAGAAACTAACCTGATATTATATAAATTGTTGTGGAACCACGTTGAGCCAAAAGAATATGATTAAAGCGTTATTTTCCCCATCCTGCACTACAAATATATTAGCAGCCTGGAATGTTACGTATCCCTTAACAAATCCCATTTTGGTTATATAACTTTATTCAGAGTGAATGGACATACAATGAAAAATAAGATCACCTGCTTGAGCAGTGATTTCACACAACATGCATCCATGCCCCCTCCAGTTTATATCACTCACCATGTGCACCTCTTAATGGACAATAGTCCCCCCACCTGTACTATCAACCTCTTATTTATTTTATCATTTTGCTTTGATGAACCAGAACATGAGAGGGAGCATGGTGCTTCCCTATGACTTAAACTGTCACACAAAAAAGTGTGAACTCCATGCTGGGAAAGCTTTCTACAGCTGAACCTGTTTCGGAGCAGCAAAGTCAGCAAAGTCAGGACTTTAATCCATCCGGATTAGGCTTTGTGCGGTACGTGGTACATAGCCCAGGACATTCTTAAAGTCCTGTAAAGTATGGAAAGGTTGGCAACCCTAGCATTTATTGGGCTATGACGAGTACGTTTGAATGTTACAATGATACGCTGAATTCATCTAGTCCGAGCAAGAAAATGAATTTGTAGGCATGTGAGTCTTTGGTTTCCCAAATGACAGGCAATTCATTAATTCATATAATCTGAATGCGGTTGCCCAGTAGTTATGGTTAAATTGCTCAAACCACAGGAAAAGCACTTTTTAGGTGACTTATGACTTTGCCACCCGAAACGAACCTTCACAAAACTTTACAATTATCCTGTGAAGTTTGTTGAGGTTTCGTCAAGGGGGGCTTATAGGATGGATTCCCAAAATGTGTTGTTTTTCCCATAAACGCAATGGAAAAAAAGATTTCCTCACATCTACAGCCCAAACCGCTGGATGGATTTTTAACAAATTTGTGACAGGAGCCGCGGCTTCATCCCAAAAGTGTGCTTTTGTAAATTTGGTGTAAATCCATTCAGTAGTTTTTTTTTTAAACGAACAAAAAGAAGGTAAAGAAATAATGTGTGATATTTGGGTTACCTCCGCTGACTCACTTCCCTGTTTGGTCAGCGGACGGGCATCCAATTGGTCTAAAGGGCGACGTGATGTCCATGGACACACCCTCTGATTGGTCAATACAAAACATGAGGTGCGTCAGATTTTTGAAAAACGTCTGCCGTGTTGGATTCATGGACAGCGCCCATTGTCCGCGAACATCGCTGTAAAAACATATTAAAAAACACAACATTGCACTTGTCAAACTAATGAAACAATCTCTGGGGAGGTGTGGGGTGAAAGGCAAAAAACTGGCCTTTTTCTTCTCTGATGCTTGAGAACAGGTTTCGCAGTCCTATGTTGTTTGTGGGCACCTGGGATGTTCGGGGGCATCTATGCCTATTTCTGCATTACAGGTTAGTGAAAAGCAGTTTTTGGATGTCTTATAACTTTGGTGTCACTCATGAAATGGCAAGAAATCTTGGAATTCCATTCTAGACATGATTCTGAATGGTTTTAAATAATGTGTGATGCTGTTTTGTCAAGTTCGTCCCAAAATATAGTAAAGGTTTATGAATGTGCTGCCATTTGACGAATCTAAACAAAAGTTTGCAAAAAGATTTTAGATGACGATATACATGTTTTTGCAAAGATTGTTGGGATTTTGTGAAGCGGGGTCTAAATTAGAGGGGGAACTCAGCCTTTTTAGATGGCTTATAACTTTGTTTCTGTTTGATGAATGTGGACAGAAGTTGTCAGAAAGATTATAGACCCAACTTTGAATGTTTATGCAAAGTCTGGATGGATTTTGTCAAGTGGGGGCTAAATTATATGACTATTGTGGATACGTACATTTTGATACTTTTTAAAAAATAAAAAATGGGCAGATTTCCACAAACTCATATAAGGAGCATTGGCAAGGACCTGAAAGCATGGTTTTGCAAATGTGTCAGTGTTTTATTTTTTGACAAGTGTCTTAATGTAGGTACAAAAAATAGTGATATACCTTTGGTGACTGAAGTATAGCCTGTGGCCATGGGCAGTGGCCAGATTGTCCGGGTCATGATATAAGGTCATGACCCGGACAATCTGGCTACTGGCCACGACCATGAGGGACGACCAATGGGGATAAAGTGGCCATGTCCACCAGGTACCAGCTATGTAGTAATGTTTTTCGAAATTGGGATAGGTTTGAAAGGGAAAAAAACATTTTCTTGTGCTAATATGGTCATAGAGTTATCTCTTCGCCTTCTGCAGGCCACCCTGGAAAGGAAAGAGGGGCTCTGTACGGAGCAGCGGGATGCCACGCACGTCCCGGCGGACTGTTATCCCCTATTCCAGTCCCTAGAATGGGGGATGAACAAAACATTATTATTCCATGACCATAACACAAAATGCTAATGGAAATGTTGGAAAATCTTACTGAGTCTATGTACTTTACTGAGAAATGTAAAGTAGATAGAGTCCTTAGGGTTTTTTTTTTTTGTTCTATCTTTTAACTGTGAAAGGTGGATCCTAAAGGAACCTTTCTTTTGTTGTTTTTAAAAAAAAAAGAATTGCAGGAGAGGTTAGATCGTAAGGTAAGAAGGGAAAGGAGGGAAGAAGCACCAAGCTCTAATATGGTGGGGCAGGTGGACAGGGGAAGATGTTGCGCATATGTTACTTCTAAGGTAGTGGGCAGTGTTTCTCATGCTACTTCATTACAGCTTCAAATGCACATCGAAATTGCTTCTTCCTGCAGAGTGGTGTGTTGCAGTATAAACAGAGGACTGTTGTCTTCCAAAGATATGGATCAACAGTCTCTTTTATTACTTGCAATGGAGCTGGTGGAATTTTGTGTCCCACAGAAGTAGGCTGTGTGGTTACAGTATTGATTGAGGAAGATGATGTGGAGGAAGACAGCCTACTACTTGCTAAGAAAGGAACAATACTGCTGAGAGCATTGTGGTAGATGGATATGGCGGTGTATGGTGGTGGTCCAATATGAGTACTGTCCAGGTAGTCCACGACTGAGTACAACATTGCACTCAGTGCATTTCACTTTAGTAGTTTTAGACTTTGGTACATTCCCAACAGTGGTAAAGAACTGCCACATCCATGATTCTCTCTATGTGCTAGAGGTAGGCACTTCCTCTACCTCATCTTCGTGGTCCTCCTCATTGTCTTTGGAAGTACTCCGCTTTTTTTTCTGTTCTGTTGGTCTTCCAGCTGTTAGAGGTGGTGACTCTTGTGGGGGATGGCAATAGCTGATGCCATTTTTTAAGATAAATAACAGTTTTGCTAATATTCTTCCAAGTATGTGCTCTGCACTAGATTATTAATAGGTTTAGAAGCTGTGCAAGGGGAACATTTTGAGCTTGAGAGTTCATAGATCGATGGAAAGTGCAGTTCCAAACTGCCCACAAAGCATGGACCCGATTGCGAAGTCCGGACACATTAGCAAACAGGTTAAAATGCTGCGCACGTGCGTGTGGTCATGTGACACTGTCCAAAAAGTCTGCAAAGATGTCAGAAAACAGTGGGAAACGTTGCAAAAAGTGTATAGAAGTGTTAAAAATGATGCTAGAAGTTGGAAATGGCAGAATTTTAAGGTGGAACTTTGTAAGGTGGACAAAAGTGTTGCTACATTGTGGTAAGCATGATATTAGTAAGTTGTAGGAAATTAGCCTGCTCTGGTAAAAACCCATGAAGTTCACTGAAAAAACATTGTTAAAGGGACGTTATTGTTAAGTTTCACTAATAAAAAAATTATGAAATTCTCTGAAAAAACTTTGTTAAAGGGACGTTATGGTTGAGTTGCACTAATAAAAACCTATAAATTCAATGAAATAACTCTGTTAAAGGGACGCTATTGTTACAAGTGAAACCAAAAATCCCCAGAATTTCACCAGTTATGGTAAGCTAAGACTATCACCCAGGGCATCACTGATGTCATCACATATCTGGGTCACTTGTTTTTGTTTACTTACATGATTAGGCTAGTTTTTTGTTTTTACTGAGAATTTCCAAAGTTTAAAAGGTGCTAATTAATTAACTAATTAATTAAGCCAACCCTTGTAAAAATGGTTCTATTTTGTAATTAAAACAAGTAAAATAAAATAAAAAAGGTGCTATGCATCTACACATTAACCTTTTTATATGTTCTTTTTATATGTTCTTAAAGTACTTTCCTTAATGTGTTGTAATTCTTGAATTGTTAGCTATTTATTCCATGTGCAACATTACTGATTCATAGAATTAAATAGTGCTGAAAAACGGGCGAAAGCTTGCAAAACGCACGCAAGCGCTCTTTTGTTGTTTCATGGAACACATAGCGTGTGGCTTACCGGAGACTTGCGCTGAATATGCATGGGTCCAACACGTCACTGCAACACTACGAACGCCTTGCGCGAGACGCCCAGCGAAGGTGCATAATGTCTAGCACAGTCACCTAAAAGGGGGCAGAATGCATGGAATGCGGAACAACAAGCGTAAATGTGAGTGTTATGTGGGAAGTACCACAGTAAAATAATAACAACACCCACACGTGTTATAACAACACGTAGTCATGGAATTGAACAGGGCTCTCCAGCGCGTGGAAAATGACACACTAATCCAGAAACATGTCTGCCAAGGCAAAGCAGGCATAAGCGTCACCGCGCATCAAAAACAATGCATAAGAAGAGCACATGAACGCAAAAACTTGTATACAGCTTCAATGAATGTCCCATTCTTCGCAGCAGTGCTCGCGGGACACCGCAGGAGGAGGAGAATAGCCAGGACATGTATTTTACTACCCAGGACCAGCCTATTTGGGATGGCTGATGACCAGGTCTATGGCAGGTATAGGTTTCCACCCCATACCATATTAGACCTGGTCATGGAGTGGGAAGATGACCTCACATCACCCACCCTGTGCTTCCAAGCACTGAGCCCCTTGGAAAAGATTCTCAATCTACTGCATTTTTTGGCCACTGGGTCATTTCAGCAGACAACTGCTATTGTCGGGGGCATTTCACAGGCCACACAGTCACGCTGCCTAGACCAGGTGTTGACAATCATGACAGTCTGCAGACACTTATACATGCCCAGAACACCTGCATATAGGCAGGCCATGATCCAGGACCCTGCACGGGGCTGGACACCTCTGCCACCTCGGGTGACTCAGCCACTTTGGGCACCTCTGCCACCCCGGCGACCTTTGCCTCCCTTCCCACTATTTGCCCTCCCAGTCATGGCAAAGATGGAATGGTGCAATGGGAGTTGCATCTATTGATTGTCCTTGCCAATTTGAGTGAGGGGGCAGTGTATGGGATATCAAACATCCCAGGGTGCCCCAGCGAGGCTCAATGTAACCCCTAGGGCAAAAATGAACAGGCCTCGTAACACACATTCACCCCAATTATGAAGACAACATGCACGCGAACCCTCTGCAGCCTACGTGTAATGACAAAACCGAACGCAGTATGCTGTGGCACCCAGCAACACAAAAAATACATACACGAAGGACATGTAAGCTACAGTGACCACCTTGTCCACCCACATCTGTGTCGAGGGTTGACATGTCTGACACAGCACCATCTGAGGCAAGTGGCAACCTCCTGGCAGAGAGGCAGAGGGCTGTCAGCTTCTCACCCAGGGAAGTTGGCATGCTGGTGGAGCAAGTCCTGGGGCATTATGATGGCCTCTTCCCCAGACCATCGCAAGTCAGTAAGGAAGGACGGAGGAAGATCTGGGTGGACACAAGCACTGGGAAGACTTCAAGTCCAGGACCCACAACAATGCCGGGCACTTCCACAGAACTATTGATGAGCAAATGGAGTGCTGGGGCCGCTTGACCACTGATGAGATGCAGTTCCTGGAGCTCTTCTAGCCAGCGCTATACGTTCAGGTTTTGGAGTTGGTGCTCCATCTGGAGTCGACTGGTAAGTGTCCATGTGTTCTTGTCCACCATAGTGCATGTGCATGTTGATGTGTAGCTGGAGTTTGCACCTTGGCCTTATGTCTGGCAAGCCTCTTATATAGATGTCTGTGTGCATGTCCCAGACACTGCTGCATGTGAGTCCATTCAAGTGTGTTCAGCATCAATGGTGTCTGTGTTGAAATGCTTGATGCACACCAGCATTTAACAATGAGCACATGTTTGCATCCCGGAGTCTGGACTGTGTCATGCCAGAGCTGTGACTCATGGGTGCTTTGGCCAACATGATGGACATGCATGGTGTACATGTGCATGTGTCTGAGTAGAGAGTGTGTGACTGGACAACACTCTCTGATGCATGTTATTTGAGCTTTTGGTTGTGTGATTGCCTCACGCTGTCAATTTGACCTCGAGTGCACTCTGACATGATAGCTCCATGACCTGCCTCATGACTGTCAGTTGATGTGTGTGAATGAGATGTGTATTTCCCATGATGTGTGTGAGCTGAATGCACAGTTCTGAATAGCTGGCAGTGCCTTGTCCAAGGATGTATGTGAATGTCTGTTGTGAATGACAGACATGATTGTGCATGTGTGTGATGGCACTTCCCTGTGTGTAGTGGACGGTGATGATGGTTATGATCTTTTACAGTGCCACTGATGTACATTTGCATTGTGACAAACACACATATGTTCAGTACCCTGATGTGTGTGTTCTATGTTTTTCTATCCACAGTGACGATGGGAGAAGAGGGTGGAGAAGGCGCTGTGGTGCATGGCAGCAGGGATGCCTCCACCAGGAGCAGACGCAAGGCCCAGTCTGCCTTCCAGGTACTGTCATCTTCTGGGAGTGAGGAGACTGGTGGCATGTCCAAGTCAACGGCCGCAGCTGCTGAGGGTACGTCCAAGAGGGTGAAGGTGGTGGAGGACTCATTAGTAATGGGAGGGACAGTTGAGCCCGCACAGGGGAAAAACACTGCAGAAGAAATTGGGGAGTCATCCAGGTTGGGGGGGAGGGAGAGGAGCGGGAAGCCACATCAGCCGAGCCCATGTGCCGCAGCGGGGGTTATGATGTAGGTGTGACTGGTGCAGTCCAAGGTCAGGGTACAGAGGCAGTGCAGGTCACTGTGGAGAGACCGGTGCCTAATCCTGTCCCTGGTACTGTGACTGCACCAGTATTCACCTGTGGGCATCCCCCAGGCCGGACCCATCCACTGGTGGCGGATGTTCCCACCCGATCGGGGGCTTGCATGTCATCACGAGGAGATCTGCCATCTTTTGAACTGGTTAGCACATTTGTGGTATCGCAATGGGTGCAAGGGCTGCCTCCTCTGTGCGCCAGTCACCCTCCCTGCTGTTTTCTGGCCCACATACCACCATGGCCCCCTGTGTAACTGTCCCAACCCCGGCGGCCAGTCTGGCGGAGACCACATCCCTGTCAAGATCGGAAGTTGAAGGAGGATCAGCAGAGGTGGTCACCACAGAGATCCATCCTTCAACAGGACATATGGCAATGGTGGAAGAGCAGGCTCCAAGCAGCAGCGCACATGCACGACAGCCCCAGGTGTTGTCATCATCCTGGAGGCTGTCCCGGAGGTGCAGCCACCGGGCCATTCGGTGGCAGCAAGCTCGGTGTAGGAGGCAACAGGACTCGCGACTTCCAGTGGAGATGAGGCAGATATCAGCCATCGGGCAGGAGGCACACGTGGACCTTTCAACAAGGATGTCTTCCGTGTTGGAGTGGCTTGGCCAGCAGATCAGAGCAGAGCAGCAGCGGGCACAGGGGGCATGACTCACCATGGCCAGGGCGGAGAATACCCTGCATCGGGCGGAGTGGCGGGCCGAGTTACTCGAGGAGTCTTGGAGAGAGTTTGAGAGGAGCACATTGGAGTCCCTGCAAGCCCTCGAGGGGAGAGCACAAGCCCGCCTATTAGAATCAGACGCTGATACCCTGGCCGAGACCTTGGGGGGGAAGGACTAGCCCGCTGTCATTGTAGATAGTGCTTTAGGAGTAGGTTTAATTTTTTTTTTCCTTTTTATTTGGAGTTCCTGGACTTTGCTCCACATCTTGTATATAGTCATTTTTTGATGGTTTTATTTGGCAGTTTATACATGTTTTGGGACCATGGACACTGGATGTTTGTATATAGTGACTTTTTCTTGGAGAAATGTATTTTGCACGATGGAGGATTTTTTTTTTTTGTTTTGTTCTAATTTGTGTTTTTATTTGGATATACATTGATGGGCATGGACCACTTTTTTGAGTTTTTCATTTTTTCCATCCTGTTTATTTCCGTTTTCACTATCTTTTGTTCTTTTTTATTTGATTCATGCAGGTTGTATTGCTTTATTTTAGTGAGTGTGACTTTCATGCATGTTTTTTAAAATATGTTTACCCTTTTAAATCAAAGTGGTGTCTGGTCTCTATGGTTTGGTGCATGTTTCACTCTTTCTTGACTATGTTGTGTGTCCGTGTTATTGACTAATGTTGTTCATGTGTGTGAACACATGCATGCATGTGTGCTTTCAGGATTCCCATACCATTGGGCATGTACTGGAGAGCATGACCAAAGGATTGGTGTTGAGGTGCACCCAGGGTGTGCAGCGTGTGGTGGCATTTTGGTTGACATGTGCTGCATGATTGTATGTTGGTCCAATATGCTTTGGGGTGGGGCTTTCCCATGAGATGGGGCCTGCCTGCAGGTTGCCATCACTGGTGGGGTGGGGGGACAAGAGGTAGGGCTTGCCTGCAGGTTGCGTCACTCGTGGGGTAGGGGTACATGAGGTGTGGCCTGCCCACAGGTTGCCGTCACTGGTAGGGTGGGGGGACATGAGGCGGTGCCTGCCTGTAGGTTGCCGTCACTGGTGGTGGGGGGACATGACTCGGGGCCTGCCTGCAGGTTGCCGTCACTGGTGGGGTGAGGGCACATGAGGCGGGGCCTGCCTGCAGGTTGCCATCACTGGTGGGGTGGGCTGCCTGCGGGGTACAGGCATGGGTTTTGGGGGGACCCATGTGGTGTGGGCTACCTGCAGGGTATGGTCACTGGTGATGGGGGCCCATGTAGTGTGGGCTGCCTGTGGGTATGGTCATGGGTGTTGGGGGGTTCATGTGTTGTGGGCTGCCTGTGGGGTATCATCACGATTGATAGGAGGTGTCCATGTGGTGTGGGCTGCCTGCGGGCTATGGTCACAGGTGATGGGGGCCCATGTGGTGTCGGATGCCTGCGGGGTATGGGCACGGGTAATGGGGGCCCATGTGGTGTGTGCTGCCTGCCTGTTATGGTCACGGGTGATGGTGGACACATGCGGTGTGGCAACCTGCGAGGTATGGTCATGGGTGTTGGGGGGGCCCATGTGGTGCGTGCTGCCTGCAGAGTATGGTCACATGTGATGAGGTGGCCCATTTGGTGTGGGATGCCTGCGGGGTATGACCACGGGTGATGGGGGGTCCATGTGGTGTGGGCTGCCTACGGGTAAGGTCAGGGGTGATGGTGGGCACATGTGGTGTGGGGTATGGTCATTGGTGATGGGGGCCCTTTCAGTGTGGGCTGTCAGCGGGGTATGGTCATGGGTTTTGGGGGGGCCCATGTGGTGTGGGCTGCCTGTGGGGTATGGTCACGGGTGATGTGGAGCCCATGTGGTGTGGGCTGCTTGCGGGGTATGGTCACGGGTGATGGGAGGGGCCCATGTGGTGTGGGATTCCAGCGTGGTGTGTTCGCGGCTGAGGGCTGCAGGCTCAGGCCTTTCCACGCAATTTGGCTGGTTTGACCGGAGTACGCTATTACGCTGGGGTGCGGACCGGGTGCGCGCGGGCCTTTCCACATGATTTGGCTGCTGCGAGCAAGGTATGCGATTACGCTGGGGTGCAAATGGGGTACGCACAGGCCTTTCCATGTGATTTGGTTGCTGCGAGCGGGGTGCACGATTACACTGGGGTGCAGACAGGGTACACGTGGGCATTTCCACATGTTATTGTTGCTTCGATCAGGATACATGATTACGCTGGGGTGCGGACGGGTATGTGCAGGCCTTTCCATGCGATTTGGCTGCTGCGAGCGGGGTACGCACAAGCCTTTCCATGCGGTTTGGCTGGCGTGACTGTGGTACACTGATTTTTCACACAATTATGAGGGGGGCTTTGTGGGAATACGAGTGCAGCACAATTGATGAGTTTGCTACTTCTGCACTGGTGTCTATGGATTGGGCCCTAAGTAGTTCATAATAGGTCTCCCAATCAGCCCTGAGATCTTGTTACCAACATAATAAACACAACCCCTTGTAGGGACTTTTAGGCAAAATGTATTTCAAATGTGATATCATCAATGATGTGATCAATGACATTTCTGATGTCATCTTTTGTCATCTTTTGATGTCCTAGGTGTTTGTTTTAGCAGTGCACGGTGGTGACATGCGTTAAGGGTGTTTAGCTTATCATAACTGGCACATTTATGGGGCTTTTCGGTTTTACTTGTAACCATAACATCCCTTTAACAAAGGTTTTTTCACTGATAATATATATATATATATTAAAGGGACGTTATGCTTAAGTTGCGCTACTAAAAACCTATGAAATTCAGTAAAAAACACTTTGTTAAAGGGACGTTATGCTTAAGTTGCGCTACTAAAAACCTATGAAATTCAGTAAAATAACTTTGTTAAAGGCACGTTATGGTTCCAAGTAAAAACGAAAAACCCCTGAAATTCGCCAGTTATGGTAAGCTAAGCAACCATAACTCGCGCCACCACTGTGCACTGCTAAGACTAACATCCAGGACTTCAAAGATATCATCACAAATGTCATTCATCCAAAACAGCTAAAACAGTCATTTAGCAAAGAAAAACTTCCAGTACAGAAACTTTGCCTCCTCTATCAAAATGTAAAAGAAAACAGAAAATGATTAACAAGAATGCAGCTACCACTACTGCTAAAACTGCTCCTATAATGCTTGATATAGTAGGAAGTAACCAACCATAAAAAGTATATTAGCAAAAATGTTCTGCCACAGAGTCCTTCAGAATCTTATATAAACAGGAGACAAATCAGGCACAACCCTTAAAAACTACCGTAGAAAATTAATGTTAGAAGCTTTGATAGACAGTGCAATCCTTCTCAAAAGAAAGTTATTTATTTTAGTGTTAAACAGAATGAAACCACTAACAAAACTTAGTACTAAATTACAAAAAAAGACTTCTCAATAAACGGAATGTCAACAAAAATAACTTCTTAAATATCTGTGGAGGGGAATGGAGTCAACCACAAGCACAGAACCATATTTTAATGAAGAAGCATACAAACAAAATCAAACAAACACAATTGTCATACATAGCAGTGGACGAGGTTATGAAAAACTTAATAATACCATAATGCAACAAGAAATACTGCTTACCAAAATATCCCCAGAAAACTGAGTATCAATGTTCCATTCGACTGAACCAGACCGTCCAGTATACATATGGCAACGCACGTCAATGTTGCCAAAAAATCTTTCAAACCTTTACGCCAGTTCCTCAATCAATATGTGAAAGGCAAAGACAAAATCAAAATAAAACTGCTGCAAAATATGGATACCTGTCCAGTGCGCAAATACACAGGACTGCAAGGACATTCATTGGCCTGCATTTCAGGACCTATTTGCAAAAGCACCTTCCATCATATCAAAATGATATCAACACATCATTCAGCTATAAGAAATCTAGTCTATAAACTGTACTGTACTAAAAGTCATGCTTTAGCACAAGCCGATTTAAATAACAATCTTCTACATGGTACAGCCAAAGACCTACTCAAAGAAATCGACCATATCCAGAGAAAATATTTTGGAAGTGAAAGACACTTACAAAATGCTATAGATTTACAACAGACTCGTAATAATTCTGCACATGGCAAACTTTATCTACACACATACAAAAAAGAAATATTAAAATTCAAAAGTACATCCGCTGAAGTACCAAACCAAGTGTGTGTGTGTTGCCGCAGAACTTTTTATAAAAGTAACAAAAAAACTATAGACGTAACATACAAAATAGAAGACAATGAAGATTCCAAATGGTTTGAATTAGCTCTCTACCTTATAGCAGAAAACAAATATGAAATAACTGACCCCTTAATACTTTGCAGTAACTGCACTACAAAACTTGACAAGAATCAAACTCCTTCACATGCTATCACAAATAATTTGGAATTATTCCCACTACCAAAACCCCTGCAACAACTCAATTTATATGAGAGCATCATAATTCAAACAGTGCACCCATTTCAATCAATAATATGCCTTCAACCAAAAACAGCAAAATTACCTCCCTCTGAATTGGTGAAAGGCATTCGGGGCAAAGTAGTGTATTTACCATTAGATCTAATGGAAAATGTACACACTCTAAGAGTGCAACGTGCAATAGAGCAATCTTTAATTGTCTTAGTAAATGGTGTACCTACAAAAGACAAAAAAAATTGGCAACAACTGGTAGACTTACATAAAGTTAGACAAGCCTTGCAATATCTGAAAGACAATAATGAATACTACCAATAAATAAATATTGAAGAAAACTTAAAGGAAACAACTGAAATAATTCAAGAGCCACCAGAAACTGGTCAATTTGAACTTGTAGATCCTGCTACAGTATCCATTATTTAGGTCCATTATACAATTCATCCATTACACTCTAATGACACCATAGAAGATACACTAGAAATGTACCAAATGCGACAAACAAAAGGACCACCAATCAGCATATGGGAAAAAAGTATAGAAGCACGTGCTTTTCCTCTACTCTTTCCTACTGGCAAAGGAGGAAGGTACGATGATAGACCTATTCAAATAACAGCATCAGAATACCGCTCGTTACGGATGTATTCTGAAGATCCCAGATTTAGACAAAATGTGGAATGCATATTCCACCTACTCTTTGAAAGTGAACTAGCAACTCTAGGTTACGGAGTTGCACACACATTAAAATCAGGAACCCACTTTCAAAATATGTCAGCTACGCAATTACTACAAAAAGTGCAAGAAAAAGATGAGGTTTTACAATCAAGCATTACAAATCTATTAGCAAACATGCGCGGTACTAAAGAGTACGGGTTCTGACGTCACGGAGATGTATGTTGTATGATAAGAAACCTTGGCCCACTCACTTGGTTTGTTACATTGAGTTGTGCAGAATATGCATGGGAAGACTTACATGATTTCCTACGCATATCAAACAAAAACAAGACATGCATAGATATACTAACACCTGGAGAACTTTGCTCTCTAGATCCTGTTAATGTTTCAAGATATTTCCATCATCGCTTCATTGCTATGCTACACTTTATTTGTAATAAAACTGTTCCTCCCTTCGGAGAAGTGCAACACTTCTTTTGCAGAAAAGAATACCTAGCCAGAGGAGCACCACATATCCACATGCTTTTATGGATTAAAGATGCTCCTAAATTTGATCAAGACTGTTATGCCACTGTGTTACAGTTTATCATAAAATATGTCACTTGTGAAATTCCATCAGAAGCAACACATAGTGATCTTCATGCACAAATTGTACAATTTCAAAGACGCAAATGTGGCAAATATTGTCGTCCAAATACATTTCCCTAGACTGGTTACAGAAACAGGTGAAGTGAACAACTTCATGTCTTGAGTTAGACATAGTGTTAAAGGTAAATCACCTAAAAATACATATTACATCAAAAGAACAGAAGAAGCATAATATATCAATGAGTACAATGCAATCATTGCCCTATTATGGAATGCAAACATCGATGTGCAGTACATTGCAGACAATTCCACTGCAGTTGCACGATATGTTACAGCCTACTTAACCAAAGCAGAAAAAAAGGAGCTTCAAGACCTCTGGAATGACCTGTCATCAGACAAAACACTGTCTCAGAAATGGTACTGTTGGGGAATAAAAATACTCTCCCATAGAGAATGTGGCTGCTATGAAGCTGCAGATCGTTTAACCGGTCCTGCTAAATCTAGACAAAGAGTTCTCAAATCGTAGGACTACATAGACACAGCTAACAATGATCCCAACAGCCAAGACATTTTGAAAAACAATTTACTGGACACATACTACCCAAACAGAAGTACCACTTTGGAAACCATGTGTCTATACCACATAGCCCAAAACTTCACATACAAAAACAATATAAAACCCAAGGAAAAAAAAGGTAGATACAGAGTGACAAATTGTGAAGGCAGCTTAGTAAAACTTACCAAAGCAACTTTAATTAATCATATTAAATTGTCATTAAAAACTCCTCAACATAAAGATCTATATTACATGTCCCTGCTACAACTCTTTAAACCATTGGGAGAATAACAAGAGATACTAGATAACTATGACTCCTATGAAGACACTTTCAAAGCAAATGAAAGCACTATAACCAATGTAAACTTTACAAAGTACAAAACAATGTTGCACAATGAACAGCAACACGAAGAAGAACTCCAGGCCCAACTAGATAAGGACACTCCCGACAATAGTCAATCTTCTGTAACAGGAAGCCAAGAACCACTGGGACAGCCACTAATAGCAAATGACAGAAGTAGTAAACACCATGTGTCAGTATGAAGATACAGTAGACTTAACTGTACTACAATCAAAACAATCAAAACTATACAATGAGCAGCATAGCATTTTTCAAGAAGTAACAAAAGAAATTGCACATGGTGTACAACATGAAAAGAAAGAATGTACCTGCCAAAATTACAAACCTATACTACTTTGTTTGTTTGTTTATTTATAGGGCACCCGAAAACCCTTGGGTAGCTGGGCGCACAGAATAACAAGAATGCTTAGAATTTGGTTACAGTTTGCATATTTCAGGTTGTTGGTAACATACATTGTATACAGTAATTTCATTATGTACATTCTTTACATTTAAGGGTGGAAATGTAACAAATTATATACAGTAAATACATTATGTACATTTTACATGTAAGAGTGGAGGGGTACATGTGTCATCAGATCACAATTCTCAGCTACTATGCACAACTACTATATATCAGTGGTGAAGCTGGTTCAGGCAAAACATTCTTGATCAAAATCATCAGCAAGTTCCTTCAACAAACTGTCAGCTGTTGTAACTGCCCCCACAGGTTTAGCTGCCTACAACATAGATGGTGTCACTTTACACTGATTACTACTCCTTCCAGTAGAACACCAAAACAAATTAGAATATTACAAACTTTCTACAGAAGCTGCAATGGAACTACGCAGAGTGTAAAAACAAATGAAAATGCTACTAATAGATGAAGTGAGCATGGTCTCCAACCTAATGTTGGCTTTGATTCATCTCGGATTACAAGAATTACTTTAAAAAAACTATGAAGAGCTCTTTGGAGGAAAACACATTATTGTTTTCGGAGATCTTCTTCAATTGACACACGTTAAAGGTGAACCTATTTTTAAAACCTTAGGACACAAACTCTGCGTAAAACTGTTGGCAGCAAAGGAAATGTTAACCTTTGGCAACAGAGAATTAACCGAAAACAGGCGACAGTCTGCAGACCTCACCTACGCCAACATTTTAAAAAGTATTAGAGTTGGTGTACTATCTCAAGAAGCACAAGCAATATTAAAAACCCGGCACATCCATGCACTTTATGGCCATAACTCATGTGCTACTGATGTCAAGGAACAATTACCACACAAAAATGTCAACTATATGTCCTTGATGCCAACTCTTGAAAGCTGATTCAAATTCAATGGAACAATGTTGAAAAAAGAAGTGCAACCGATAATTGAAATTTCTGCAACAGACAAACTGGGCATTCATGGTATGACACTACCATGTGTCAACAAGCCACAACAAGACTAAATACCTTGGAAAATTCAATCTCCAACACAGCTGGTTTGGAGAAAATATTAAAATTATCTTTAACCTGTAGAGTAATGCTTAAACGTAACCTTGATGTGGAGCAAGGCCTAGTTAATGGAGCACTGGGTATAGTTGTTGGCTTTCAAACATACCCACGTGACAACAACATTCAGTTTGTCAATATTGTCTTTGACAAACTTTCAAAAGAAAAAAGGATTGGGCGCTCAACTGCTCAATTCCTTCTTTTCAAAGACATGTATGTACGCAGAGGACAATTTTCTCTAACTCTAGCATACGCAGTCACCATTCGCAAATCACAAGGTCTAACCTTAGATAAAACATTGGTAGATATTGGGAACACAGTCTTCAAAGGAGGCATGAGCAACATAGCACCATCACGCTTACGTACACTTGACAGTCTATTTATAATCAACTTTGATGCAAGTAAAGTAAACTCTGATATTCCTTGTATTTTAGAATACAATAGACTATGTTCACTATGCACCCCATCTAAAAACATATCCTGTTCCACTAAAAGCAAAACGTTGTAAAAGAAAACTACTTTAAACAGAAACGCAACAGGATGTCACTACAAATTCTCCACAGTGAGTACAAGATACGAATACTTCATTAAATAGTACAACCAAAGAATAATCTATTACTCAAAGTAACTCAGGTACTTCTTCAAAGAAGCAACACACACTACAAAAAAATCACTTGGACACAGAACTATCTGGTCCATTCAAATTTCCAAATGTAACTGGTGTAAGTTGCTACGCAAATGTATCAATCAATATTCTATTTCAATTTCCATCAATTATTGACAACATTTACTTACACAGTAAAGACCAATTGTGTTTGCAAATGTTAGTCCTTCATAGAAATGCAACCAACAATCCTGACAACACCTACAGTGTTCATGGAATAAGACAAGAATTGGACTACTGTGCTGGAATGGTGGAATTCACTATAAACTCACAAGAAGATCCACAAGAATTTCTAATGTACTTGCTACAAGTACTGGAAAACAAAAACATACCTATAAATGAAATCTTTTAGATTTCATACATGTGGAAACATACATGCACTCTGTGCAACAATATGCAATATGAGCAAATCCCTAATGAACGTTTTGTGTATGTATCCATACCTAACTGTGAATCCGTTCCATTTCAGCAACTTGTACAAAATGCAAACCATTGCAGATTATGTACTGCCTGCAATTCAGATAATCGCTCCACCTTACTAATACAAACTCATAATACATATGTAATATTAATGCTTCTACGTTACAATGAAGATGGTACCGAAAACAACTGCAAGCTGACTGTATACACATGTGGTCAAGTATCGCTTGGTAAGAAAACATTCACTACAATAGGTATAATCTACCACGCAGGAGCCACAACCAATGCAGGTCACTACACTGCATATATATAAAAGAATTGTGGATGGTTCGAATGTAATGATAATATCATTACTCTAAAGCAGAGATTACCAGCAAAACTTATAAACGCTTATTTAATCTTCTTAAAAGCAAACCTTTATAACTAATCTGTACTTAAACATTAACAAAACTTCAATTACAAAACTATAAACAGAATACGCCAACAGGTATCTAACTGCTCCAAGATTTTTCAAAAACCAGACAAATAAATCAATACCACTAATAACTAATCCGTGCATAAACATTAATAAAACTTCAATTGAAAAACTATAAACAGTAGAATACGCCAACAGGTATCTAACTGCCCTAAGATTCTATAACAACCAAACAGATAAATCAATACCACTAAATTATAACAAGAAATACACAGTTAGAATACGCCAACAGGTATCTAACTGTCCTAAGATTCTATAACAAAAAAACAAGATAAATTAATACCACTAAATTATTACAAGAAATAAACAGTTAAAATACGCCAACAGGTATATAACTGCCCCAAGATTTTGCAATGATCCAACAGATAGATTAACAATTTGAGAATATAAATAAAAATTATAATATGTTACAATACAACAAGTATCTAACAATCTGCAACAAGCCAACATTAGCCAGAAACAACAAGTAAACACTGAAAACACAAAAATAAATGTACTATACCAAAAGGAAAAAAAAAAAGTTTTTTTTAATCCAACATGGATTTTGTTTTCCCATAGACCCAATAATTTAACAACAAACACAGAAATGGAGCAAATTGCACAGTACAATGGTTTGTAATCTACTAAATATGAGGGTCAAAATGAATAAAAAATGTCTAGTATTCAATGTTATAAGTCCTTACAAACTACCGACACTAACATGATCATTTCTTTTATCACAGAAATTGACAAAGAATATATGTACTCCAGTTATCAAACCAAACAGTAAGTATATTATAGTAAGTACAACTCATAAATACAGCTCCATAACACAACCATTGAAGCAAACTTGTAACCATACACCACAATGCAAAATGTTTACTTCCATGGATATGTTATACTGCAGTGCATGTTACCAATCTCTACAATCTTAATGGCATGATGTCGCCAAAACTTCACATACAAACTATACAAATCAAACAGTGCATAAACTGTAAATTTGCAAATATTTCATGCATATTTGATTCTAAGGCCATGCACCCAAGACTATAGGCCCTGGCCACAACCACCGCAGCATATCACACCCATAGATCACACCCATAGAATCAAACTTTTTAACCATGAAGCATGGGCATTTTTTTATGTCCGGGACACCTAAAGTGTTCTAAGAAAAGTTTTATTTTGCTAGCGTACTGTACGAACAGGAATAGTGTCCTCAGGACACCCCCATTTTTGGTAAGTGCAGACATCCCGGACACGAGGCCCGTTCTTAGAACAGTTTCAACTTGCATGTGGACACTACGGACAGGAATACTGTCCTTAGGATACCCCCATTTTGGCATGTGCAGACATCCCGGAAACCAGACCCGTTCTTAGAACGGTTTCAACTTACATGTGGACACTACGGACAGGAATACTGTCCTTAGGATACCCCCATTTTGGCATGTGCGGACATCCCGGACACCAGACCTGTTCTTAGAACAGTTTCAACTTGCCTGCAGACAGTATGGACAGGAATAGTGTCCTTAGGACACCCCGTTTGCCCAATTACGGACATCTCAGACAGCGTGACTGTCCGCAGACATGACAAACACAACAGGGGTGCCTGCCACTTAAATAAATACAGCATTAGACCCATCTCTTACTCCCCTACCCTCCCCAAACGCTCTTACACACCAACACATTTGCCAAAGCTGTGGCAGGCGCTTCCAAAAATCTGACGGACTTCACGCTCTTCACCATCCAATCAGCGAACACGTCACATGTCCGCGGACATGACACAAGTCGATTAACCAATAAGGACACTGTCTGCGGAGCGAACAGGGAAATGTGTCCGCAGAGCAGACATAGATATCACACATTTTATGTGACCTACTTTGTGGTCATCTTTTCAAAAGAAACTGCTGGACAGATTTTCACCAAATTTACAAAAGCACGCTTTCGGGACCAAGCCACTGCTCCTGCCGCAAATTTGGTGAAAATCCGTCCAGCGGTTTGGACTGTAGGCATGAGCAAACTTTTTCCCCCATTCAGTTTATGGGAAAAAAAGAAGTTTTGGGACACCCCTATAACTTTGCCACCCCTGAACCAAACCTCACCAAACTTTGCAAAATAATTCCGAGAGGGCCATATACTATTTTTGCAAAGGTTGGTGTGGATTTGTCCAGGGGGAGCGAAGTTATAAACTGCCAAAAAAGTGTTCTTCCTATGGGAATAGCAACTTAACCATAACTACACAGGCACTACTGTGGCTATGTAATATATTCTAATTTCATGAAGCAAAGTTATACTAAAGAAAATGGCCCACTTTACAATAGCAAAATATTTAAAACTGGCCACAGAAGACTATCCTTGCCCTCTACCTTGCCCTGTTTGATCAGGTCCATCACTATTTAAACTGAGCATGATTAGTGAATCAAATAGAACTTTGTGACTTATCAGGTACAAGGTGTGTAGCAAAAGTAAGGAATTAAATACCATGTGTCCTATTGTTTGTTGCTCAATCAGAGCCTCAGATATGTTAATAGCAGATGATAGCACAACAAAATGGAATCAATGAGGAAAGTAAGACCAATGCTCCGGTTCAAGATCAAAAAGATAACATCATGACTTATTGTAATAAAACACAGTGATTGGTACAAGCTGTAAGAAAGCTGGAATATTATATGTCAAATGCAGAAAAATATGTTGATCAAAATATCTCCTCAGTTTCGATGACCCATGACACTTAGGGGCCCATTCATGGAACAAATGTGCACCGAAAATCTTGGCGCAAGCGTGAAAAAGCAAGCGCACGCGCAAGCGTGTGATTCATCGAAGGCCCTGTGCGTGTTTACTCCGAGATGTGTGCCATATCTGAGTGTGGCACACGGGTACACACGTCACAGCAACATCCCGAACGCCGTACGTGGATGCACACAGCTAAAGCACACAACGTGTAGGGCACACACCAAAAGGGGGCGGAACACGGGGCGGAACTCGTGGAATGGGGAACAACGCGTGAAAATGTCGGCGTAACTGGGGAAGTACTGCTGGGAAATACACGGAACGCCCACACGCAAGCAAACTACACGCATTCATGGAATTGAATAGGGGAAACACACGCACGCCAAAAGACACGCACAGGCCTAAACACATCCGCCACACGAAGGCAGGCGGAAGCATCCCGGCACAGCATAAAAGTGCGCACAAACAACAAACACATATATACTCAACTCTAACACAGCCCTCCCATGGTCTGATCACAACTGCCTCCAATTCTGCATCCCCATATCATCTTACTCCAAACCTCTAAAACCTGCACCGGCCACGCTAACCAGAAGTGCCAAAAAACTCACAGCAGACAATATACGTCCCTTCCTTAACACCCCATGCCTAGCACCCCCGTTTTCCTCCAACCCCAACACTCTAGCAGAGATCTTCAAAAACACGCTCACCATGGCCATCAATACCGCAGCCCCTCTTGAAAACAAAAAAGAAAAAAAATCGTTTCATTCTAACTCATGGTTCACGGATGACTTACTAAATCTGCGCCAACGTAAGCGCCAATCCCTCAAAACATGGCAGGCAAATCCCTGTGAGGCCACCAAAGTAGACTTCCTTTGTATCTCTAAAAAATACAAAAATGCCATATTCAAGGCTAAGTCAGAAACCTACAATCAACGTATCCTGGAAGCCAACTCCCACTCAAAAGAGCTCTTCACCATCTTTAAAGAGCTCACTATCCCCCCTATCTGCACAGATGGGATCGTTAAGGATGAAGCCTGGTGCAATAGCATCCAAACAGCGATGTTAAATAAAATAGACCTTCTCCAAACTAAAATAGCAGAACACTATAGGGCTCTTCACCCCCAACAGACCCTCTCCGTCAATACCGCCAAAGATAAGCACACCTCAAAATTCAATTTTTCGCCAATCACTGAGTCGGACACTCTCCACATCCTTAAACAGCTCAAACCATCTCAATGCAAAGGCGACATTTGCCCCCCCAACATAATCAAAGAGTGTGCTGCACCCCTCGCACCGATCATCACAGCTTTCATTAATGCCTCATTCAAGACGGGTAAAGTCCCGGACAGCCTTAAAGAGGCGTGGGTACGCCCGCTCTTAAAGAAACCAACCTTGGACCCCGCCCAACCTAACAATTACCGGCCCATTACAACGGTTCCATTTCTCTTAAAAATCCTAGATAAAGCTGCACATATGCAGATACAGGCCTACCTGGAAAACAACTCTGTCCTAGGCAAAAGGCAGTCCGGATTCCGTAAAGGTCATGGAACTGAAACTGCGTTACTAGATCTGAAGAATCAAATCACCCTAATCCTAGATAAAGGTAAGCCGGCCCTCCTGCTCCTCCTAGACCTTTCAGCGGCTTTTGATTTAGTCGATCATGCCATTCTCACGAACCACCTAACTCAGGCCGCTCATTTCTCCAAACAAGCCACAAACTGGATTACCTCTTTCCTCAAAGGCAGAGTGATGAAAGTGTTCTCCAATATAGCTAACGAACGCAGAGCCTACCACCATCAGGTATGGAGTCCCTCAGGGTTCATGTACAGCTCCCACTCTCTATAATCTTTTCACCAAACCTCTCTTTGACAAATTGGACGCACTTGGGATCACATACACCAACTACGCTGACGATACCCAAGTACTCCTCCCGCTCACAGGACACTACCTCCAGGACGCAACCACCCTCCAGAATATATACGCCACCATCCAAGCATGGATGGCCACGAATGGCCTATGTCTTAACGGTGACAAGAACGAAATTCTCATCCTTGGCCAAAAATCCACTCTCAAGAATCTCGACCCTCTCTACACAAACTTCTGCATAGACAACTGTGTCATCCCAGTTCTACCTTCTGTAAAAACACTAGGAGTCCACATTGACGCATCACTATCCATGGACAAGCAAGTCAACTCCATTGTCTCTGCTTCCGCTCTGAGCACTAAGCTCATTAATGCCATTAAACCATTCCTAACCAAAGATAATTGCTTATCTATTGCAAGAGCCACCATAGGAGCCAAGATAGATTATTGTAATGCACTACTGGCTGGTACTTCCATCACTAATCTCAATAAACTCCAAATAACACAAAATAATGCACTAAGAGCAGCCCTCAATATACCTAAACGGACCACATCGCGCAAGCCAGAAAGGCAGCACACTGGCTACCTGTCAAAGAGCGCATCACATTCAAAATACTTACCACTGCACATAAATGTATTCACCTATCTGCACTCCACTAGACCAACCAGACAATGCCACACCAACCAGCTTAGGGTCCCACGCATCAAACGAGCCAGAGCAGGTGGAATAAGCTTCCCTTACATTGCACCGAAGCTATGGAACGCACTTCCCAGCACACTCAGAGCAGAAAAATCTCTCTTTGCCTTCCGAAAAAAACTGAAAACCACCTTGTTCAACTAGCTCGTCGTACGACATCATCTCCTCTTCCTTTCCTATCTTCTCCTTACTACTCTCTTGTAACTAAGTAATGACTTCTTTGTATGTATAACAAGTCATCTCTGTAACAAGCGCCACAATGCCCTATGGGCTGTATGTGCGCTTAACAAATGTGAATAAATAAATAAATATACAGCTACGATGAATGTCCCATTCTGTGGCCCCTTAGGACAAATGACGTGTCATGCAATGCTCAGGCACCCCAAAATACAAGAAAAACGTAAACGCAACCCCTGTAGCCCATGTACGTGTAAAAAAACCTCACGCAGCAAGCTGTTGCACCCAGGAACACAAAAAAGCGTACGCGATCAACACATGGGCTACAATGACCCCAATAAATGGGGAACACAACAAACAGGGGCACCCGCAGTGGGGGAAATAGCATGCAATAGCAATAGCGTGTGTGACTCACCGTGTGCGTGTAAAAGAAATACATGTAGGCACTGCAACTGCTGTGCAGCAATCGTGTGTGAACCCCAAAGTAGGGAAAACACACATGTTGGTCTCCACTGAAAGCACGTACATCGCGCTGCAGACCCATGCCAACCATTAACACGTGCAGAAGGAAACGCTTGCGTGTTTCACATCACTTACGCGCTAAGGGCCTTTCCTCGAATTACACGCTGACTTGCTGTTTTTTCACATGCCAAACCACTCCGAATCAAGCTGGCCACGCGACAATACACGGAAGACCGCCACGCTCCTGCCCAGAAAGCTGAATTACTGCCCCCCAGATCCCCAAGCAGCCTCCCACGAGCCATCTGCTGCTGTCTGCCTGCTGCCACTGTGCCCTGCCATTTGGTGCCTGCACATCTGCCATCTGCAGGTGTCCAGTTGCTGTGACCACCCCTGCTGGAACAGAAGACTCCCGACTGGTGTTCCATCGCTCCACAGCCCAGCCCCAGGACCCAGTTGCCCACCCACACCTGCCTCGGGGGTTGCCCTGGCTGAACCAACACCATCCGGCACCAGTGGCAACCCCCCAGCACAGAGGCAGAGGGCTACCAGCTTCAGTGAAAAGGAAGTTGGTATCCTGGTGATGCATTCTTCACACCATCACGCGCCAACAAGGAAGGACGGAAGAGGATCTGGAAGGACATAGTGGGTGCCATCAACGCGGAGGGGGTGACACCCCGCAACTTCAGACATGTCCAGAAGCGCTGGGAGGACTACAAGTCCAGGACCCTCAAGAAGGCTCAGCACCTCTTCGAGGCAGCAGATGCAGTGGCGTGCCGGGTCCAGCTTACCACCCAGCAGATGAGGGTCCTGGAGTGGCCATGCATTCACGTTTAAAAAGGGCATGTTGCAGTGTATGTGCAGGGACATGATGGTGCTGCATGTGAGTCCAGTCAGGCATGACCCACATGGATGGTGTATGTGTTACAATGCATCACGTGGAGCAGCATGCGGAACACACACATGTATGCATGCCTGTGTCTGTACTTTGACATGTTTGGGGTGTGAGAGATGTGTGCTTCTGTCATGGACATGCATGATGTACATGTCTGTGTGTCTGAGTAGTGTGTGTGCAATGGATGCATGACACATGTCCGTGACGATGTGTTGATTCACTGATACAGCCTAGTCATGCTTGTATCCACTGTGTCTGTGGGTATACGGGGCCAGATGCATGACCCTCCGGTGATGCATGTGATCAGCATGTCCCATGATGCATGTGAGTTACAGCCCACCATTGGATGTTTGTACGCTGCCGTAGACATGGATGCAAATGTCTGTTGCATGTGCCATGCCGGTTCCTGCATGTGTGTTGCGTGCACTGACCCATGTGTTGTTGGGAGACATGATGGAAGTGATGTTTGACAGTGCCACTCATGTGCTATTTCTTCCTGTCTAGGGGACTATTGTACAGTACCCTGATGTTTGTGTTCAATGTCTCCCTTTACACAGCAGCGAGTGAAGAAGAGGGCAGAGATGGCGCTGTGGAGGAGAGCGGCAAGGATGTCTCCACCGGCCGGTGACGCAAGGCCCAGTCACCCTCCCAGGTAATTCCATCATCCGGGAGCGAGGGGACTGGTGTAGCGTCTGCCACTACGGCTGCAGCGGAAGGGGCGGATGAGCCCCCACAGGGGCTTTTAACGGCGGAAGATGGTGCAGAGCCATCCAGGTCAGTGGTGTGTATAGAGGAGGAGGAGGCCGCTACAGAGCCGCACATGGGGCCTGGTGGGGTGGTACCACTGGTGCAAGTTGTGCAGTCCAGTGGCAGGGGCAGGAGGCAGCACAGGTCACAGCGGAGGTGCCTGTGCATGTTTCTGTCCCTGACACTGTGACTGAATCACCATGCACCAGCAGGGAGGCCCCGTCCCAGGCCTGTCCACAGGTAGGGGGGAGATCCACATCATCTGGCACTCCTCTACCTGCGGATGAGGGGACCCGTGACCAGATGGAGTCTGTTCTGATTGGTGTCGCGTTGCGCACACGTGACATTCATGATGATGTGCATGCTTCCTGGATGTAGCACGCATGTCATCACGAAGAGCTGTGTGTCAACGTGGTCCAGTTAGGCGGGTCGATGGTCAGGGGATTCCTCCATGTGTCGGCCAGTCTTGCGGCCCTCTCCTCTTCTGTGCACACTATAAGCCAGTCGTTCTCTGTGCCGTCTTCCGGCCCAGAAGCCGCCAGGGCCCCCTGTGGATCTGCCCCAACCAACGCAGCCAGCCAGGTGGAGATCCCATCCCTGCCTTAGTCGGGAGTCGGAGGTCCAGCAGGGGTGGCCACCCCACCAACTGGACCCCAACAGATGGAAGATGTGCCGCCATCATTGGGCAGGGCACGTGCATGACGGCGTCGGGGGATTCCATCAGCCCAGATGCCGTCGTGGTGGCAGAGGCAGTTGCGTCAGAGGCAGCAGCAGGCTCAGTGTGGGAGGCATCATGGCCCAGGGCCATCAACACCCAAGGGGCAGGCATCGGCCGAGGGGCAGGAGGACCCCGGACTGGGAGTGTCTTCCGTGTGGCAGCGGTTGGGCTGGCAAATAGATGCAGAGACGCGACGGGCGGAGAGGGCATGGCTCAGGATGGTCAGGCTGGAGAACTCCATGCACCGGGCTTTGAGTCGGGCGGAGGGCCTTGAGGAAACTCGCAGGGAGTTGAGGGATTCCATGACTGCATCCCTGCGATACCTCGAGGCCAGGGAATAGGCCCGCCTCCAGAACATCAACGTGGAGTTCGATGATGCCCTGGCCCGGAACAACAAACAGTGAGCCGTGGGACTAGCCCACCGCCTTTGTAAATAGTTATGTAGTTGTAGGTTTCCTTTATTTATTTTTTGCTTTGGGGCGCTTGTACTATGCCCCGCCTTTTTGTAAATAGTTATTGATTATGTAGGTATTTTCTTAGGTTTCCTTTGAATTGTTGGGCACATGGACCCTTGATTTTTACATTGTATATAGTTATGGACCTGATTTTACATATTTATTTTTACCATGGCGGAATGGTTTTGTTTTCATTTTGACTTTGGATTTGGTGTTATGCAGGCATTTTTCTTTGCATTTTATTGATTTCACCATTAATATTTTTTCCTTCATTTTGGACATCCTTTTATTTGTCATTTATTTCTTGTGTCATTTCGTTTCATTCATTCATTTTTGTATATAATACATTTTTATATTTAACTTCATTTGTGTGGTCTTCTCTCATTGGTTTTGTGCATGTCACAATGTGGGTTTTCCCATGCATGTGTCGCCATTGTGTGGGTCTGACGGACTTGTACTCATGCGCATACTGGTTATTTGGGATCTATCATGACACGGGGATTTCAATGTGGAGTGGATGGAATGCTTGGTTGGGTGTTAGGACTGGGGTGGCGTGGGGTGGGATTTGGGTGGCCATAAGGGCCATGGATCTGGAATGTCATGACGTGTTGGGTGGGGACATAAGTCGGGGCCTGCTGGTAGGTGCCCGTCACTGGGGGTGGGGTTGGGACATAAGTCGGGCCTGCTGGCAGGTGCCTGTCACTGGGGGTGGGGTGGGGACATAAGTCGGGGCATGCTGGCAGGTGCCCGTCAATGGTGGGTGGGTGGGGGACATGAGTCGTGGCCTGCTGGCAGGTGCCCGTCAATGGTGGGTGGGTGGGGGACATGAGTCGGGGCTCACAGGTGCATGGTGCCATGTGGGCTGCCTACACGGCATGATCAGTGGTGTGGGTTGTCCCCTGTGGTGTGGGCTGCCTGCAGGGCATGGGGAGGGGGGAAAGGGCACACCCAGGAGGGGCCACAATGCCAAATCGCGTGTAAAACTCCCCACGCACCCCTCGGAATACACGTACCCCAGTTGCGCCAGGCCTATCACGTGTAAAAATCCCAGCGCACCCCTCGGAATACACGTACCCGGCTCGCGCCAAGCCAATCGCGTGTAAAACTCCCCGTGCACCCCTTGGAATACACGTACCACACTGGCGCCAAGCCATTCGCATGTAGAATTCCCTGCGCACCCCCAAAATACACGTACCCTGCTCGCGCCAAGCCTATCATGTGTTAAACTCCCCGCGCACGCCCAGAATACCCACAGGCAGCCCATGCACCCTTCCCATGCCCCGCAGGCAGCCCATCCACCCTGGGCATACCCCACAGGCAGCCCACACCACAGGGGGGACTTTTTCCATGCAATTTAACTGGCGTGAGCGGGGTACGTGTATTACGAGGGTTGCGCAGGGAGTTTTACACGCGATTGGCCCGGCGCAAGAGGTTACGTGTATTCTGAGGAGTGCACGGGGAGTTTACACATGTTTTCATGGTTGGGGAGCTGTATGCTGGTCCACTGGCCTTTGCGCTATGTACTGGATTTGTGCGATGTTTTTGGCTCACGGGGCGGGGTTGGGGGCGTAACTGGCGCATCTGCAAGGTCGCTGTGCCACTCTACACCACAGCTGCTTATGGATGTATAAATCCATGAATACGCTGTTTGCCGAAATGGGTTTTGGTGCACGCGGCTGGCGCAGACTGCGTGCGCCACTTGTGCGCCGAATTCTGTGAATTACCACCTCAATATTTTGACATCAGGACTTAATACAAGTAAAAGGGAAAAAAATGATGCCTCTCTATTCTAAACTTGCTTGCATGTGATTGAATAGGGAAAAGGGAATAGTCAAAAAATGAAAGCTAGAGATAAAGGCTCAAACCAAAAGCATGGAGTCACCCTTAACTATAGTTCGTGGTCAAGCTTAGAAAGTTTTGTTTTTTAGTCTTGTGATCAGCATTTAGTACCCCTGCGAAAGCATCATTTAGACACAAAAGTTTGTGTAAATCATTTGACTCAGAGCCCAAACCTTTTTCTTTGCCTTTTTTAATCATCTTTTTTTGGGTACTATATTTTATATCATATTTTCCCCGAACTTTTTTTAACGTCCTCCTCATTTTCTGTACCCCTGTCTTAAGTCTTTTTTTTAAATTTAAAATAAGTTCTTTATAAATGCATTGTTATACTCATTGTGATTCCTTATCGTTTTATGCAGTCTCTGAGCAATAGAACACACTTTTGAAGTCTCCCTTGGATTAGAGATCACATTATCGATAGAGCCTTAGTAGAAGTTGATGTTTGCAAAGATTCCATTAAAAAAATCTATAACATGTCAATCATTAAGGGGTACCATACCATGTTATAATATCTTGTCTTCATATATAAAGCAGAATGTATGCATATGTGTGTGTATGATTGTCCGGCTATACAAATCCACACTGTTGAACCCACATCTACCAAATTTTGCATGGATCCCTCTTTTGTCTGCGGCTAGATCGTAGAATAGTTTGGATGCAAAAATCTTATATCCTAAATATTTTTGGGATGTGTGTTTGTATGATTGTCTGGCTATACAAAGCCACACCGTAGATCCCACTGCTACCACAGTTTGCATGCATTCCTCATTTGTCTAGGGCAAAATTGTAGTCTATGTTTCGATGCGAAAAATTCACTGCGTAGACACCCTCATTTACTGATGCTCAACCCAATTCACTCCAGTAGGTACTCGAAGGAGGTTACATTTCGAAAAGTGTCTGAAGCAAAATGTTTGATGTGTTGGTTATTCCTTTGAAATTTATTACTACTGTATACAGATCAAAAGTGTTTATCAACACATTTTTAAAGGGAATACAAAATAAATAATGCCACTCCAAATATGGAAAATGATAAAGTTACAGTTTACTTAAGTTCATTCACGAGAAGAAAGCACAATTAATCAATCTTTCTTACACATTTTCTCAAATGTGCTGAACCCATTGAGTGACTAAAACATGGCGCACAAAAAACGAACGTCACTTGGAAAATCTCCATCTAATGCAATGCAATAATCAATATCAAGAGCTTCTGAAACACAACAACAAACAGCAGCACGACTTGCTGACCAGAGGGCAAGAGCAACTTTCTCCACGGCAAATGATATGGCAGAGCAAACTGAAACAAGACTTGCTGACATGAGCACAAGAGCAACATCCTCGAGCGCATGTGAGACACCACTTGATCAGGACACGGGCAACACCAAGTACCCCAGCTAGTTTGTCAATCAAAGAAAAGCCCAATCTTTCCAATGGTAGTTTTAGCACAGCAGTGAGGCTTCACTTCAAGAGGGAGTAAGGCTAACAGAGAGGTACAATTATTCCCAATAGTCACCACAACAAACAAAAAACACACAATTAAATTGAAAACCCAACCTTTTATCAGGTCATATGTAAACTATTAATGGAAAAAAAATAACTACTCAGGTTAGAAATAAAACATAGCAGAGCATAGTCTAGATAATAAAATAAACAGAAAAGTGCCTGTTAAATCTCAACTCACTCTTTACCCTAAAATGTAAGCCCTATACCTGGTGGCAGACATATTAGACATAGACCTCCAGATCTATGTTAAGGAGTACACCCCAAGAAGATACAACACATAGTAACTACCATAATGTTCAGGATCCAAGACGGCCACACAGGGCTTAGCACGTTTTCTAGTATTATACCCTAAAACATATTTGCATAAAACAGTTACAGCACTTAGATGTAATAAACAAAGGAACGCAATGTCAAACACAGTTGGGAAGGCAGTCAAAGCCATGGACATATCTTAGTAAAAACATCCCGAGGCCTGGAAGGGTATACTACATTCCAAGTGGGACGATAGTAGCAACACTCAGTGATACTATCTATATCTATGGCATGAGTTTAATGCTTTGATATCAAAATTTCTACTAAATCAGTGAATTCACTTTAGTTCCAACGCTTAGTGGGAAAACCCAGGGACCCTAGACAAATGCTACAGTCTAGGTAAGTTCTTCTCAGTATCACTTGAAGAAGCTTTAGCATTGCAAAAATTGTCCTTTATAAACCAATGGAAACAAGTATGTAGGCTGACTTGTGATTGTGATGAAAATGCCAAGACGATTTATTTTATTAAAAACAACATGTTGCCAGTAATCCATATCAGAAAGGGTAGTCTGCTAGCCAGACCCACCTTCATTAAACTTTATGTAAAACAAATCTCTTTGCTGTGCCTGTTTTACCTTGATGACTGAGATCACTGTTGGTTTGTAGAACTGTGGGGTATGAGTATGCAGTTTAGGCACTTCTCATCCTTGTATTTCTCCCATGCAGAAGACATTTTCTCACATCTAATTCCTCCACAGACATGCTGAGATGGCAGCAACCACTGCAGAGGATACCAGTGAAATCCCCATGGAGAGACCTAACAACCCCAAGCAGGGCACAGTCTAAATGCAAGTCAATTGGGAAATGTGTTGAAGTCTGCCTGCAGGGATCTTCTACCCTACTTCACAGGGACCACAAAGTGTGGGTATCAGGAACATAAACACCTCCCAGGACAGAGGGGTATGAACTTACATTGTTACTACCTCAAAATACTTATCAGGAAGTCGCAGCAACCCAGTAAGTAAAAGCTTAATTTTACATGGTCTTAGGAAGGATCCTTTCACCCCGGCTTCTTGAACCCTGAGCCTACAATGACCACAATTTCCCAAATAAAGAACAATCTTCCTTAAATTGGAAGGACCCATCAACTATAAGTTGAAGTGGTGACACAGATGGCTGCTGGAGCATTGAGAAACCTGCACACAACAGAACTTGGTAGCTCAACAGGCAAACATGGATGGCACACCAGCAAAAACATCCCTTGCAGCTAGCCAATGGTGGTGGAAACCCAGGACAGCTGAGTGAAGTACGGTTTGTTGGGTGCTCGAGCCCAAGCACCCGTTCAGGTAACAGCAGCTTCCAAAATCAAAGAGAGACCCTGTTTGTAAACAGCAGTATACTGTGGTAAAATGGACCATTAAACGGTACCAGGATAAAAGGCATGGCCCATGCAGATGTGTAGGCCAGCAGCAGGAAAGGAAAGACCCATCTAGGATACCCAGCACCTGAAAATGCAAACTGGTTCACAGACAACAGATTCTAGTGTCAGAATATGGCTAGACTGAGTCTCAAAATTGGCTAGAGTGGTTGTCTGACCAATTTTCCATCTTGCTTCACAATTAAACAATTTTAGGAGAGCAGTCCTTGCACGTCTCTAAGAGTGAATTGAGGAGGGCAAAGTCTAAGGAGACACCCCGCTTAGCTGCCCCACATTTTGGCACTAACCATATCCCAGTACCTGCTTTTGTTGGCAAGGATACCATGCTACATACAAAGACTTATTGGGCCTCATTACGAGGCTGGCGGTATCCGTGTCTGTAATACAGGCATGGCTGCCGCCGGTATTTTATTTTTCCGGCGCCCAGAAATGGGCAAATACCGGGTCATTATGGCCTTGCCGGACCCGGTATTTATCCATTGCTGGGTGCCGGGGAAAAATTGTTCCCCATTGCCTTGAGCCCGATAGCGCTCAATGGGAATGGATAAGCCGGATGCACCAGCACCGTTATGAAAGGTACCGGTGTATCCGACTTGCTGTGCTTGCGGGTGCCGCTCTGCCAGCCAGGTCAGACCTGGCAGGCAGAAAGAAACACGCGAGCACAACTCGTAGTTTGCCGGTCCGGGGACTATTTTACCGGCAAGCTTATCAGTACCATAGTTCTCGGACTAGCAAACTTGTAATGAGGCCCATTGGCTCTTCTATAAATTATAGGATGGTTTTAGATCTCAGTTTTAACATTTCCAAATCAGCAGTATTGATTTGTGAGCCAAGTGGGTCCTACAAAAAGGAACAATTGATGTCCTTATTGTGAGGTTTGCAAAATCATCCACGCAAAACAAATACTGATGAAGCTTCATTTGTGCTAGCTCTAGCTAAAAAAAAGAGCAGTTGGATTATGCAGAGGAGGAATATGGAGTTTCAGCTGTGTCTTGGCCTTATGCACACAATGAATCCGTTTTATGAAAAACATTTTAGGCTTGCCCCTTTCAACTCAAAACTATGCAATCAAGAAAGAGTTGGACATGACCTTTCTTGAGGATAATTTAAAGCTGGACCCATTGTGGCTTTTGTTGAGAGTTTGGACAAATGAAAGGCAGTTCTGACCAAGTTCATAAAGAGCCACATATTGGGCAGTGATACAAATGTTCTGGCAATAACCATGTTTAGCACATGTCAAACAATGTCTGTATGGTGGACATTTTATACACACAACACGGCATGAATCACGAGAAATCTGGCCACTGCCATTAAGCGTGATGTACATTAAAGACTAAACATATAAAGTGAGCAGCGGGCCGACAGAACACACACCATGCTGCAGATTACTCTGATTTCTGGCTTTTTTTTTGTGGCGTCAGTTCATAAAGGATCATGTTTAAAAAAGCTCTTTTCAATTCTCCTTGATTGAATGTAGTTACTGCGAAGTGAAGGGAATCATTCCCACATGACTATACCTGTCAGATTTGTAATGCGCCAAAAGAAGATGTATTGCATTTCTATTTACGTTAGCCAGCAACAATATATAAAAAAAACATGCCTTAACCATGCTAATCCGACTTAGGTATTTTAGACAATCTAAACCAGAATCATATTGTTTACTAATGGCTGAGAAACCAGTAGCTGCTTGGAGGCTCTGAAAATTAGACACACTATTTTGAAATCATGTTGTTGTACATAGTTGTAGCAACAGTTTATTTGAGAGTGAATGGAGTTTTAGTTGGTGTGTTTTAATTACATTTTATTTAACTAGTACTTAATATTTATTGAGAATTACAAATGTATTTATTTATGTATTTATTATTTATGTAGTGTTTAATCCAAGGTGCTCTACAGTTAATAACAAGAAACACATCAAACATGGAACAGTAGAAGCAAAACAGTATACATGAATGAAGTCTCAAAATTGGCATTTAGAACAATTTGCAAGGAGAAAGGAGAGGAGAGGGGAGGTAAGAAGAAAATAGAAGGAGAGAAAAAAAAATGAGTGAAGTGAGCAATAAAAGAGAGGAGATCATAGGAGAGACGGGAAAGATAAAGATAAGGACGACAGGGAGAGGTAATAAAGGGAGGGAGGGAATGGAAAGAGGGGAAGGTGTCAGGGAGTGGAGTGAAGAAGAAGTTCTTTCAATGAGGAGCGGAAGGAGGAATAGGTGGGGGATCAGCGGATAGAGAGAGGTAGGGAGTTCCATTGTAAGGGGGCAAGGAGCTGATTATTACTAAAAATGACTGTCATTATTGTGTATTACAACACTTTATGTTCTTTTGAAACTTAATGCTGTGTATTTTATTGTATGGTGTTAAGGAAATATTTGTGAATACACTTCAATGATGATGAAAATAAATTGACATTTTATTCATTTATTTACTTATCATAAACACATAAGACAGCAGGAAGTAACCTCCTAAACATGCAAACAAAAGAAAGAAAGAAAGAAGAGAATGGTAGACTAGAATATTAACTAGATCAAACACCCCTGTTTTGTCCTAACTTTCGCATGATGCCCTCTATTAACAGGACACAGTAACTGCAGCCCAGAGTGAGCAAGCTAGTGAAAGACGGGATTATGTAAATTAACTCACATAAGCACACCTTCTCTCAAAGCACAGCATTAGCCTAGGAGGATTCATGCCCCATACACCAATTTAACAATTACCTTAAAGGCCTATCAGGTTTTAGGAACCTCCAAGATGTCCGGACTGGGACTTCTGCTCACTAGGTGGCCATGGTTGAAATCCCACCCTCAGTTAAAGGTGCCCATATTTCCTTCCAGCTTTCCCATCTACAGAATCTTGCTGTTTGTTGATTGGGGTGTGAATAGGGGGGGCTTTGCAACACTGTGTTTCAAATGTCATGGTTTCTACAAGCCTTGGCTCACCATGACACTGTGGAAGGCTCATAAATCTGTCCACAACTTAGCGATCTGCAGACTTGCTGTTCTTAAGCACTTTTTGTGCATAATCCTAGGGTTGTGGTAACCATGACACAAATAAAAGAGGAAACCCAACAAAGTAAGGTTTTTGGATAGCTTTTCAGGTAGCTGTTGCAATAATTGGCAAATGCAGTTGTCTGTCATTCAACCCCTGCCAAATGTTGTTGGTGGCCAAGCAAAGTAAGTAGAAGGGCTTTGCTTCCTGCATTTTCTAGGGCATGGATTCAGCATGCCCTAGCTCACCAGGCAGTGATTAAATTCCAGACATAACTCTGGTCAAGAAAACACCTCTTCTCCAGCTATCTCTCCTATTGGGACTGCGCCACATAGAATACAGTTGAGTCCCATGAATAATTCAGTACAATTGTACACATAGCTCTTCCTTTATTTTTTTATGTATTTATTTCTTTATTATTGGACATTTGTATGGCACCTATACACAAGTGTTTCCAGGTGCCACCAGACAAGTTGGAGGTGGGGTGGGCATAGGAAAGAACTAGAACAACAGAACAGTTATATTGGCCTTGTGACAATCCTACTGTCCAAGTGCAAGACAAGGTGGTAAGTGCAGGGTGGAGTGAGAAGTGCAGAAATGGGGTGCCCAATGGAAGGGGAAAGCAAGTGCTGTGGGGGCCAAGAAGGCAAGTGTCAGGGGAAGGAGTGGGGGAGGGAGGATAAGTACGGTGGGCAGGGTGGACCAGGTAAGGGCTGGTCTGCGGTTGGGTGGCCGCGGGCAAGTGCTGGAAGGGATGCTGGGGTGACCTGGCCACTGTATGATTCTGAAGGGACCAGGCCGCAGTCTCAGCAGGAGGTCTCAGCAGCAGATGGAATGTTAGCACTGGAGGTGGAGAGTGAAGGAAGAGGAGAAGAGGAAAGTCTTGAGAAGTTTCCGGAGCTAACTAAGGTCAGGCTCAAGTCTGAAGGGGCGGCAAGGCTGTTCCAGAGGGAGGAACAAGCCGAGGAAAGGGATCTACCTTCCTTCTCATGCCTTCCTGAGCACCTTATCTAATTCTTGACCTCATCCCAACTATCTACCCAAATGTGCTCCTCCCTACCACTACTGAATGTTCTACCATACTCCTCCTTTACATGTCTGACAGGCAAAAGCACTTCGATGCCATGAACTATGGCAGTAGGTACTATACAGATGCAAGATTACGTAACATAAAATGTGGATGTGTAGCCCGCAACCGTTGTTGATGTTAGTTACCACTAACATTGTCAGGACATTGTCTATACTATTGAGCTGTGTTGAAGTGTTCCCGCATTCTGTCAATTTCTTCATGCATTTTATCAGTATTTATAGAGTTCTACAATTTTGCCAGTATCCAGGTTTGCTGGTATCCCGCCGGTAATTCCATCCAGATACCGGCAAATGGCCTCTATGGTTTCTGCCACTTGATATCCTGGTATTACCGGGATATTACAAGCAGCAGAATTGTCGGTAAATCCCCATTCCATAGAGAATAGGACTTGATGGAGGGGATTGCCAGAATTACAAGCACTGGTGGTACGGGTGCCGGATAATCCAGCATGTATTTGTCATTGGGGGCCTGCAATACTGGCAGGTCAGGCCTAGTGGTAAATCAGTGCCGCCAAATTGCTGGAGCCGCAAAACCGGCAATTATACTGGCAAATTTTCTAGACCGGTGTTAGGAAGAGGGTTGATCGGCCCCCATCCCCCAAGACGTTTTGAATGTGGCAGAGGCCCATATTAGAAAATGAAATGCTATTTTACAAGGCCAGCAGCCATCTTGAAATCGAGGCCTGGCGTTGCACTGCAGCCAGGGCAGTAGGCCCAACCGTGAAACATTGAAATGTGTGTGTGAATTCAAGAGTTGGTTACAGCCTGGGCAACAGAGAGGAAGGCAAAATATACAGGGATTCATAAACCTCTCATTGTTCCATGCTAACTTAGAAGGAATGCACCCTACAAGGCCATGAGGGACAGAGAGCTCCTTGCAAGCAGCTATCCCACGAGAAGGAGGGCATGAGCCTCTGATCTAACCTAACCTAAATTCTAAGTTATAGTGCCCAAATGCCCATGTCCCAAGACCCCCAAAATTCCAGAGCATAGGTCAGTCCCAGACCACCCAGGCCATAAAACTGTTAGTCATCAATATATCCAAAAGATCAGAGCAGAAACCTAGGCCCCTGTGATTTGTGCTGCGAGGTGCCAGGAATGGAAAGTAACACATTTATGCTTGGGGTGGAAAGAAATGCAATGGTGACGACACATCTGGGATCGAGCTGGGGTTGTGACCTCGAATGAACCATCCACGCCCATGTCTGCAGTACCAGGTAAACATTAGGCCACAAATAGAGGGTGCAATGTTTTCTGTATTTCTTATTGGCAATTAAATAACATGGCAACCGTAAAGCGTGACGGAGAAGACCATGTGGAAGAAGATGGATGGGAGAAGCTGGTACCCATGGCCCGGCTTCCTTTACAGAGCTGGTTGTAAATGTATAGGGTCACCCAAACCAGATCCCTGGATTTGTAACCTATGCAAATTACGTCATTGTTGACGATGCATGATTTTATAATCTGCTGCTTATGCCGATTTTGTCAGAGCGCTAAATAGCAGCAGATTTCTTTGCTATTGCATACATGTTTTTCATGAGAATAAACCTTGATCTCCTTGGAAGGGGGTTGCTGGGCCTTTTTCCCTAGAGGGTTGTATTTTTTCTGGTGTGAGCATTGAGGGGTTTCTCTACACCAGGCAACATGCAATGACCAACAATGGGCCTCATTTTAAGTGTTGCGGTAAGGCAACAACAGCGCTGGTAGTGCTAACGGCGCCATTGTTGCCTCGCCACAACATTACGAGTTGCTCGCGGTTGCCGCTCTGGACGCCTAGTCAGACCAGACATGCAGAGAGGCTCCCGGTAGCAGAACAGGTTGTAGCAACAGTCTCGTTATTAACGGGACCGTTGTTACCATCTTCCCAATTTCCATTGAGCACTATGGGGGCTCAAATGGGAATGGGGACGTACCGGGTCAGGGTCCCACGAATGGGAATTACCGGGCCCGCAATGGTCAGAATGGACCTGTAATTCCCATTTTTCGGGACCCGGACCCGAGTTTGGGGGTAGCCATGCCAGTAAAAACTGCGTGTCTACCACCAAACTCGTAATGAGGCCCAATGTCTTTAAAGTGTTTTTTAATTCTTTTTTCACAAACAGCCATTTGTCATAAGACTCAATCAAGCAGTGTCCAGGGAGCAATGTGTATGCCAAATAGCTACTAATTCTTTAATCAAGTTGATGTTTTTTACTTTGACAACAAACTGAAACATTTTTGTAACTGGAAATCTAGTAACAAACTTGGTGTGGCACAGTTAAGGGTGAAACAAAACTATTTCATGGGATGTTTAACACTGATTGATGTAGCACACATCGGGTACACCTATGTATCTGTTTTTTGTTTTTACAGTGAAAGGATTCAGAATGCACAGCGACATTATCTGTGAGAGACTGTGAGTTAGTGGTGGGCCCTTAGCTGCTGCCACATATTGACAGCTTTTTGAAACAGAAATATAGTCCTTTAAATCGGGGCATTAGTGTGTACTTTATAGGTGACCTTAGCTGGAGACTTGAGGTCATCACCTCTTCTATCACCTAATTGACCTTTTAATTTGGTTAACCTGACATTAGTAGCCTGCTTTCAAAGAGTGATTTATAGATTTTCTGTTGACATTTAGGGGCCGATTCATGGAACAAACGTGTGCCGAAAATCCCAGCGCAAGCAGGCGCAAGGAGGCGCAAGCGTGAGATAGCAAGTGCACGTGCACGCGTGCGATTCAAGGAAGGTGCTGCGCTACTTTCCCACTGGTTGTGCGCCAAATCCGTGCATGGCGCACGCTAGCGCACATGTCTCCAAACAGCGTGCGCTAAGAGCACAGCGAAAGCGCACATAGCGCAGCGCACACAACAAAAGTAGGTGGAACATGGGGCGTAACACGTGGAATGGGGAATAACGCATGAAAAAGAAGGCGTAACGGGGGAAGTACTGCTGGGAAGTACACGGAACGCCCACACGCACGCGAACCACACGTATTCATGGAATCGAATAGGGCAAACCCGAGCACGGGCAAAGACACGCACAGGCCTAAACACGTCTGCCACACGAAGGCAGGCGGTAGCGTCCCTGCGCATTACAAAAGTGTGCACAAATAAAAAGCATGCATTTACTGAGTGGGGTACGTGTATTCCTGGGGTTCGCGGGAAGTTTTACATGTGATTTCAGCAGGGTACGTGTATTTCAGGGGTGCGCAGGAAGTTTCACACGTGATTTCAGCAGGGTGTGTGTATTTCAGGGGTGCGTGTGAAGTTTCACACGCGATTTCAGCAGGGTACGTGTATTTCAGGGGTGCGCGTGAAGTTTCACACGCAATTTCAGCAGGGTACGTGTATTTCAGGGGTGCGTGGGAAGTTTCACACGCGATTTCAGCAGGGTACGTGTATTTCAAGGGTGCGCGTGAAGTTTAACAAGCGATTTCAGCAGGGTACGTGTATTTCAGGGGTGCGCGTGAAGTTTCACACGCGATTTCAGCAGGGTACGTGTATTTCAGAGGTGCGTGTGAAGTTTCACTCGCGATTTCAGCAGTGTACGTGTATTTCAGGGGTGTGCAGGAAGTTTCACATGCGATTTCAGCAGGGTACGTGTATTTCAGGGGTGCACGGGAAGTTTCACATGCAATTTCAGCAGGGTACATGTATTTTAGGGGTGCACGTGAAGTTTCACACGCGATTTCAGCAGGGTACATGTATTTCAGGGGTGCGCGGGAAGTTTCACATGCGATTGGCCTGGGTTCGTGTATTCCTGGGGTTTGCGGGAAGTTTTACACATGAAAGGGCAACGCCCGTTCGTGATATGTCACAGACGCACTTACGCGCTAAGGGCCTTTGGTCCAATGAAATCACGTATGTGTGCTGACGCGCTTACACGCTAAGGGCCTTTCCTCGAATTACACGCTGACGTGCAATTTTTTCACGTGCCAAATCACTCCATATCAAGCTGGCCATGTGAAAACACATGGAAGACCACGCTCCTGCCCTGAAGGCCATTTTCCTGCCCCCCAGAGCCCGAGCACACTCCCACCTGCCATCTGCTGCTGCATGACTGCCTGCTGCCCACGTGCCCTGCTATTTGGTGCCTGCACATCAGCCATCTGCAGGGGTCCAGTTGCTGTGTCCACCCCTGCTGGAACAGAAGACTCCCGACTGGGATACCATCGCTCCACAGCCCAGCCCCAGGACCCAGTTGCCCACCCACGCCTGCCTCGGGGGTCGCCATGTCGGGGCAAACACCATCTGCGACCACTGGCGACCCCCAGCCAGAGGGGCAGAGGGCCACCAGCTTCAGTCAGAAGGAAGTTGGTGTCCTGGTGCAGCATGTCCTGGGGCATTATGATGCCCTTTTAGGAACATCACGCGCCAACAAGGAAGGACGGGATAGGATCTGGGACAACTTTGTGGTTGCCATCAACGCGGAGGGGGTGGCAAACCGCAACATCAAGCAAGTCAAGAAGCGCTGGTAGGACTTGAGGTCCAGGACCCTCGTAAAGGCCCTGCACCTCGTGAAGGGGGGCCGGGGCAGCATGAGTACCATCCAGATGAGGGTCCTGGAACGCGTAGCCCCAGCGCTCCACACCCAGCTGCTTCAGAGGCAGATCCGTCTGGAGTTGAGCGGTAAGTGGCCAAGCATTGCTGTGTGAGACAGGGCATGTTGCAGGGTGCTGGTTGCCTGATACTTGCCTGTATGTCTGACAAAGGCCATGTACGTATGTGTGTGTGCAGGGACATCAATGTCATGCATGTGATACCAGTAATGTGTGAACCACATGGTAGGTGCATGTGTTACAATGCAACATGCGGAGCAGCATGCGGAATGCACACATTAATGCATGCCTGTCTCTGTTATTGGACATGGATGGGGTGTGAGAGATGGGTGCTGCGGTCATGAACATGTATGGTGTCCATGTCTGTGTGTCTGACTTGCGTGTCTGTGACTTGTAAATGTCATGGATGCATGACACATGTCTGTAACAATGTTCAGATTCACTGATGCAGCCTACTCATCCTTGTATCCACTGTGTCTGGGGTGTACGAGGCCAGATGGATGAAACTACGGTGAAGTGTGTGCGTGTGATAGGCATGACCCATGATGCATGTGAGTTTCAAACTAGCATTGTATGTTTCAAGAGTCCCTTGGACATGTATGCTAATGTTCATTGCATGTGCCACGCCTGTTACTGCATGTGTGTTGCCTGCACTGACCCATGTGTTGTGGAGGGACATGATGGAAGTGATGTTTGACAGTGCCACTCATCTGCTATTGCTTCTTGTCTAGGGGACCATTGTACAGTACCCTGATGCTTGTGTTCTATGTCTCCCTCTACACAGTGGCAAGTGATGAAGAGGGCGGAGACGGCGCTGTGGAGCAAAGTGGCAGGGATGCCCCCACCGGCCGGCGACACAAGGCCCAGTCACCCTCCCAGAATTTACCATCGTCTGGGACCGAGGGGACTGGTGCTGCGTCTGCCACTATGGCTGCAGCAGAAGGGGTGGGTGAGCCCCCACAGGGGCTTGCAATGGCGGAAGACGGTGTGGAGCCATCCAGGTTGGTGGTTTCCACAGAGGAGGAGGAGGCCGCTACTGAGCTGCACATGGGGCCTGGTGGGGGTGGTACCACTGGTGCAAGTGGTGCAGTCCAGGGGCAGGAGGCAGCACAGGTCACCGTGGAGGGGCCTGTGCATGTCACTGTCCCTGACACTGTGACTGCACCACCATGCACCAGCAGGGATGCCCCATCCCAGGCCGTCTTCCGTCCCAGATGCCACCAGGGCCACCTGTGAACCTTCCCTGACCAACGCAGCCAGCTCAGTGGGGATCCCATCCCTGCCACAGTCGGGAGTCAGAGGTCCAGCAGGGGTGGACACCATAACAACTGGACCCCAGCAAATGGATGATGTGCCGGCATCATCGGGCAGGGCACATGAACGACGGCGTCGGTGGATTCCATCAGCCTGGATGCCGTCGTGCTGGCAGAGGCAGTTGCGTCGGAGGCAGCGGCAGGCTCAACGTGGAGGCATCATGGCTCGGGGCCGTCTACATCAGAGGGGCAGGCATTGGCCGGAGGGCAGGAGAACCCTGGAATGGGAGTGTCTTCCATGTGGCAGTGGTTGGGCCAGCAGATAGGTGCGGAGCGGCGGCGGACTGAGGAGGCACGGCTCACAATGGTCAGGGCGGAGAACTCCATGCGCAGGGCGCTGAGGCGGGCTGAGTGCCTCGAGGGAATTCGCAGGGAGTGGGAGGTGGAAATGGGGTTATCCCTGCGAGACCTCGGGGCCAGAGAACAGGCCCGCCTCCTATACATTGAACAAGAGTTCGATGATGCCCTGGCCCATGACATCAACAAGTGAAACATTGGACCTGCCCGCCGCCATTGTATATAGTTCATTAGTGTTAAGTTTAATTTCTTTTTCTTTCATTTGGGGCGCATGGACTATGCCCCACATTTTTGTATATAGTTAGTAATTAGGTAGGTTTCATTGTAGGTTTCATTTATGTCGTTGGGCTCCTGGACCCTGGATTTGCTATGTGTACATAGTTTTACAGTGGATTTTTCTCCTTCATCTTTTTTGGACATGCTGCATTTTGATTATTATTGGCATTATTGTGTGTTTTGATTTCATTTCCTTCATTTTGACTTGAATACATTTTTGTTTCTTACTTCAATGTGTGGTCTTCTCTCATTGGTTTCATGCATGTCACAATGTGGGTTTTCTCAGTCATGTGTTGCCATTGTGTGGGTCGGACAGACTTGTACTCATGTGCATACTGCTTTTTTGTGATCTATCATGTAATGGGGATTTCAATTTGGAGTGATTGTAAAGCTTGGTTGGGTGTTTGGACTGGGGTGGCGTGGGGTGGGATTTGGGTGGCCATAAGAGCCAGGGATCTAGATTGTGATGACGTGTTGGCTGGGGGACATGTGTCGGGGCCTGCTGGCAGGTGCCCCTCACTGCTGGGGGGTGGGGGTGCTGGGGGACATGTGTCGGGGCTTGCTGGCAGGTGCCCCTCACTGCTGGGGGGTGGGGGTGCTGGGGGACATGTGTCGGGGCCTGCTGGCAGGTGCCTGTCAATGCTGGGGGGGTGGGGGTGCAGGGGGACATGGGTGGGGGCCTGCTGGTAGGTGCCCCTCACTGCTGGGGGGGTGGGGGTGCTGGGGGACATGTGTCGGGGCCTGCTGGCAGGTGCCTGTCAATGCTGGGGGGGTGGGGGTGCAGGGGGACATGAGTGGGGGCCTGCTGGCAGGTGCCCCTCACTGCCGGGGGGTGGGGGTGCTGGGGAACATGTGTTGGGGCCTGTTGGCAGGTGCCTGTCAATGCTGGGGGGGTAGGGGTGCAGGGGGACATTAGTGGGGGCCTGCTGGCAGGTGCCCCTCACTGCTGGGGGGTGGGGGTGCTGGGGGACATATGTCGGGGCCTGCTGGCAGGTGCCTGTCAATGCTGGGGGGGTGGGGATGCTGGGGACATGTGTTTTGGCCTGCTGGCAGGTGCCTGTCAATGCTGGGGGAGTGTGGGTGCAGGGGGACATGAGTGGGGGCCTGCTGGCAGGTGCTCCTCACTGCTGGGGGTGCTGGGGGACATGAACAGGGGTGCAGGGTAGTCTCTGTGGTGTGTGTTGCCTGCAGGGGCCGTGGAGGGGGTAGAAGGGACACCTGGGAGGACCCACACTGCGAAAACACGTGTAGGACTCCCCGCACACCCCACAAATATGCGTTCCACGCTCTGACAGCAAAATCGTGTGTAAAACTTCCCACGCAGCCCTGAAATACATGTACCCAGGCCAATTGCGTGTGAAACTTCCCGTGCACCCCTGAAATACACGTACCCTGCTGAAATCGCGTGTAAAACTTCCCACGCAGCCCTGAAATACACGTACCCTGCTGAAATCGCGTGTGAAACTTCCCGTGCACCCCTGAAATACACGTACCCTGCTGAAATCGCGTGTAAAACTTCCCGCGCACCCTTAAAATACACGTACCCTGCTGAAATCACGTGTAACACTTCCCGCGCACCCCTAAAATACACGTACCCTGCTGAAATCGCGTGTGAAACTTCCCAGGCACCCCTGAAATACACGTACCCAGGCCAATCGCGTGTAAAAATTCCAGGGCACCCCTGAAATACACGTACCCTGCTGAAATGGCGTGTAAAACTTCCCGTGTACCCCTGAAATACACGTACCCTGCTGAAATCGCATGTAAAACTTCCCGCGCACTCCTAAAATACACGTACCCTGCGGAAATCACGTGTGAAACTTCCCGCGCTCCCCTGAAATACACGTACCCAGGCCAAGCGCGTGTAAAACTTCCTGTGCACCCCTGAAATACAAGTATCCTGCTGAAATCTCATGTAAAACTTCCCGCGCACCCCTGAAATACACGTACCCTGCTGAAATTGCGTGTGAAACTTCCCGCGCACCCCTGAAATACACGTACACTGCTGAAATCATATGTAAAACTTCCCGCGCACCCCCGAAATACACGTACCCCACTCGCACAGGGCCTATCGCGTGTGAAACTCCCGCGCACCCCCAAAATACACGTACCCCGCTCGCACAGGGCCAATCGCGTGTGAAACTTCCCGCAAACCCCAGTAATACACGTACCCCGCTTGCCATGCTGGTACAGGGTTAGCGCAGCCCTTTGCGCTGGATGAGGGATTTTGATGGCTTTTCCCTGCCCGAGGGGCGTTCTTGGGGGCGTAACTGGCGCTGCTGCAGGGTCGCTGCGCCACTGTGCACCACGGCTGGTTTTGGTAGCTAAAATCCATGAATACGCTGTGCGCGGAAATGGATTTTAGTGCACGCGGCTGGCACAGAGATACGCACGCGCACACTGTGCGCCAGCCTCATGCGCCACTTGTGCGCTAAATTCTATGAATTACCCCCTTAGTGTTTCAGTCCCCCACTGTCGTCCCATGGTAATCTTCAGGTATTCCTTTAACCTCAGGAGTCCCTCTTTCTATTTTTCCCAGTTGTAATGAAAGGGGGGGATCCCAATTAGCATGTTGAAATTGACCCTCACCAGTCCTAACACATCTTCAGCCAGCACTGGTGGTATGCATACAATTCAGGACAGCAAAGAACTAGTCAGCTTCACCAAATCCTGCCTTTCCAGAGCCTACTGTTGATCTTGGGGTTTATTTTCATCTAAGTTGTTGATCACTTCCTTAGTAGGGGTGCTACTCACCAGCCCCGGATTCTACTTTGGTCTCACCGACGAGCCCTTGGCAGCATCGGGGGCAGTAAGAAATGTGGCCTTGGAATGCTAACTCTCAGCAGATTTCATCTTCTGACTCTGCTTACCTCATTGCAAGTGTCATAATTGAGGATGATTTTGAGGCACCTGCAACCAATCAGGCCTGTAGGGGCTTCTAAGGGCTAGATTGCATTAGTCAGACACTGCCCCGTAAACCTATTGAGTCTATAGCAACAATTTGCTCATGCTGTTTTTTGCGATAACCTCTGTAATCCTCCTAACTCCCCAGACCATTAGCAAATGTAAGAGGAACAGAAAAAAAGAGGGAAGAGCAGTCCCCTTTTAAGCAGCTTGCTATGGAAAACAATATGAAATAAATCCCCTTTCAATAATCCAGTTGTATTAACATTTAATTTCTCATCACATTTCATGGAGGATGGTTTTCAGGTTACCTTTTGAAAGACTGCATTGTGGAAATGCGCCGGAAAGGAAAAGTTAGCCACTGGTAAAGCAACACATGTAGTCTCATTAGAATGCTATGATCAGAGCCTTCACGGCGGACGTTGTAAGTTTCATAAATGTGCCACGCCCCCGCAGCCCCACGCGTCTCAATGCTATTGCGAAGTAGCGACCAGACGTGTGCTTTGTAGCTCGCGGTATGGTATCCTTTGCTTCTTCCAGCTTACCCCATCCTAGTCCCTTTCCTTCCTTTCTTGGTTACTGGACTTGTGTGCTTGTTGCACACCCTGTTACTTTCCCGGACTCCTGGATCCCTGTATCCCAGAACCTTGAACGCACGCTGGAGTCGGAAGAGACTCGTGCAGCTTTATTCAAGACTCGATCAGTTCGCAAGAAGGCATCGACCAAGAAATCCAGCAAAGATCAAACTCAGGTGAGAAGGGGGAAACTCCTTGACAGTTTGAGACGCCACCCGACCGAACTCGATATGGACATGGAAGCGGCTGTCCAGGATTTGATGTGTGGCATGCAAGAGCTATCAACCGAGGTGCAGAATCTAAAGGCGGAAAACGCAGCTCTCAAATAATTAGTTCTATCCCGTGATTCTGCCACAAAAGAAAGTATATTGCTGGACGGCATAGTGGACAAATACGATGGCTCGGCAAAAACCCTTTGTGGATTCCTGGATTCATGTTTGGTCCACTTTACTTTTAAGCCCTATTACGTTTCAACTCCCAGGGCTAAGGTAGGGTTCATAATTTCCCACCTTTCAGGAAATGCCTTGACCTGGGCTACGCCCCTCGTTAATTCCGGCAATACTCTTCTGGATGACTATGATGGCTTCATACAAGCCCTTAAGACCATGTTTGACCGTCCAGAGCAGGTCTATAGTGCCCAGGAACGCCTGTTAGATTTCCAGCAAAGATCCCAGGATATGCTCACCTATGTTACCCGATTCAAGCAATTAGTCAAGGAAGCTGATTGGTCCCCGGAGGCTAGTTTTACCCTTTTCAGGAGAGGACTGAATGAGGAGATTAAAGATGAGTTGGCCAGAGTGGCTCGCCCAAACTCGTTTCAGGCACTAAGGGACCTTGCCTTGCAAATAGATTTCTGTATCCAGGAAAGGAAGGCAGAGAAGAAGAAATCCAGAGCTAATCCTCTGAAGCTGTCTTTCGAGAATACCACCAAGACGGACACAAACCCAGGCTCAGTCTCTGAACCTGAACTCATGCAGATAGGAGCCTTCCGTGGACCTATATCCCCGCAAGAAAGAATGAGAAGGATTCATACGGGGTTGTGCATGTATTGTGCCTCAGACAAACACTTGGTTAGGGAGTGTCCTCTAGCCCCTCCTCGGTGTTCAGGAAACGCCAGCTCCCGATCCTAGATGGAGCAGAGCTTCGGGAGAGAGATGTTTGCTCCACATCAATTCCATCCTTGAACTCTCCTGGACAAAACAATTTGGTGATAATACAGGCCTTCCTGTCACCCTCCAAGAATAAAACCTATCCCATTCTGGCCTTGGTGGACTACGGAGCTATGGGAATCTTCATTGATCAAGACTGGGTTGTTAGTCATCATATTCCGTACGAGACACGAAGCACCATGCAGCCGGTGGAAGCAATCAACGGAAGACCCCTCTCTTCAGGACCCATAAGTCTGCAGACAAAAGAGATCCAACTTTCCATAAACCATCACCAAGAGTGGATTACATTCGACATCATTAAGTCAGCCCATTACCCCATGGTATTGGGTATGCCCTGCTTACAAAAGCACAATCTGTATATCAATTGGACAGCAGGATCACTATTCCTGGGCTCAGAGTTTTGTATGTCCCACTGTCTATCCCTGGATCCCTCCTTGACACCTCCTAAAGAACCACTAAGAGACCAGAAAACACCACTCATGGTTTCCAATATCATACAAGTCCCAGAAGCCTATCAGGGATATGCTGATGTATTTTCAACTGCCATAGTCCAGGCCTTACCCCCTCACAGACCTGAAGACTGTGCCATAGATACAGATCCCTCAGCAGTGATTCCCTTCGGCAGAATGTTCATTCTTTCTGAACCTGAGAAAAAGGCCATTCGAGAATACCTGGACACCAATCTTGAAAACGGCACCATAAGACCCTCAAAATCTCCAGCGGGTGCTTCGTTGTTCTTCGTTCCCAAGAAGGACACCAAGGAACTCAGACCTTGCCTCGACTATCATGGCTTAAATCAATGCACCCTCAAAGATCGGGACCCACTGCCCCTGATCTCGGATATCCTGGAAGCTGTGAGAGGCGCCGTAATATTCACGAAGTTGGATCTCCGGGGTGCCTACCATTTAATCCGTGTCCGGGAAGGAGACAAATGGAAAACAGCCTTTAGAACACTCTTTGGTCACTATGAATATCTAGTCATGCCCTTTGGACTAGCTAATGGCCCCGCAGTTTTTCAACGTTTTATGGATAGGGTGTTTTCTGACATGTTATTCCTCTTAGTCATTGTCTATCTGGATGACATATTGATCTTTTCCAAGGATCCTCTAAAGCATGAAGAACATGTAAAGGCAGTATTACAACAACTCTGTGAACACAAACTTTTAGCCAAACCCAAAAAATGCTTGTTTCACGTTACTTCTGTTCACTACCTCGGATTCATCCTTAGCCCAGAAGGAATTGGTATGGACACTTCAAAGGTAAAATCCATACTGGCTTGGCCCGCTCCCACATCTGTGAAACAAGTTCAATCCTTCCTGGGGCTTGCCACTTCTACCGGAAGTTCATTTCTACCTTTTCCGAGATCGTTCAGCCGATCATTGCTCTCTTGAAGAAAGACACCCCCTTTATCTGGTCTACACTGCAAGATAAAGCATTCCAATGATTGAAGACAGAGTTCACACAAGCCCCCATCCTGGCCCAACCCGACATAAATCGCCCATTCCTAGTGGAAACGGATGCCTCTAACTACGCCATAGGAGCGGTCTTGAAACAGGTACTTGAGGATAGACTGGAACACCCCATTGCTTACCTCTCACGAACCCTGACTCCCAGTGAGACACATTACTCCGTCCTGGAAAAGGAACTGTTAGCCATCCGCCAAGCCTTCACTGAATGGCGACATCTACTTCTGGGTGCTAGATATCCAGTTCAGGTCCACATGGACCATCGGAATCTTCAAATTCTACAGTCGTTGAAGTGCAGGAACAGGCGTATTGGGCCTGCTTCTTTGCCCAGTACCAAATACCAAATCACTCATGTTCCCGGATCACAAAACATGATTGCTGATGCCTTATCTCGATGTCCTGACTATGTAAACACTGAAGACAAGCCCTATCCTAAGATGTTTCCCCACATGACTTTTGTAGCTCAAGCAGTCAACCTCCTGGATGAAATCCGAGTGCAAACCCACTCCTCTGACCTCTGGAAGGATATTTCAAGGAAGAATCCATGGAACCTAAGAGTTAAGGAAGGATATTTATTCAAGGACAATGCACTGGTCAATCCTACACAGAAATAACAACAAAGAATGATAAACCTCTGCCATGATACCCTTCACTCCGGACATCGTGGCATAACTAACACCCTCTGTTTTATACAAAGACAGTTTTGGTGGCCTGGAATGAAGACCGACGTACAACAGTACATCAAAGCTTGTGCTGTCTGCAGTCAAAACAAACATGATAACAAGAGACCGGCGGGTCTTCTACTGCAACCATCGTTGCCAACAAGACCATGGGAATTCATTGCTACAGACTTCATTGTGGAATTACTACCTTCCCGAGGATACACAACCATCATGGTAACCATAGACTTGTTCACTCATATGGCTCATTTTACATTCCTGTGTAAGCTGCCATCCTCGTCTGAGCTTGCTGGAATCTTCCTGGAACACATATTTCGTTTGCATGGACTTCCTTCCAAGATCATATCTAATCGAGGACCTCAATACGTCTCTCAATTCTGGAAACATCTCTGTCGCATTTTGGGAATCCAACGCGCCCTTTCGTCTGGTTATCATCCCCAAACCAATGGGGCCACAGAACGTGCTAATCAGACCCTGGAACAGTATCTTCTATGTTTCGCCACCAAGGTTCAAGATGACTGGTCGCTCCTGATACCCGTGGCTGAATTCGCCTACAACAATTCTGACCATTCAGCACTTAAAACCAGTCCTTTTTTTTGTAGCCAAGGTTTCCATCCATCGGTTCTACCCTCTGTTCTCCCTCATCCTACACCAGTACCGACTGTCGACTCCTGGATAGAAACCCTCATCAACGTTCACCAGGAGGCGAAAGAAAACTTAGACAGGGCCAGAACACAGACTAAGAGGTATGCAGATTTAAAAAGGAGACCAGGTCCTTCTTATGCTATCGGTGATCAAGTCTGGTTGTCTTCGAAATTACTACCCGGCATCTATGGCCAAACAAGTTGGCCCCTCGGTACTATGGTCCATTTCCCATCAAGGAAATTATCAATCTAGTTTCATACCGGATTAGACTACCGGACTCTTGGAAGAGAATTCACCCAGTATTCCACACATCCTTATTAAAACCCTACAACCAATCCTCCCGGAAATCCTGCCGACCTCCTCCTCTACTGGTCGACAACCAATTGGAGTATGAAGTATCCCGAATATGTGATTGCAGGTATAAACGGGGTCAGCTTCAATACCTGGTTGAAAGGATATCCTCCTAGTGAAAGAACCTGGGAGCCACTTTCTAATCTCAATGCCCCTCGACTACTCAGAAGATTTCACCTTATACACCCGGGCAAACCTGGTGGAACAGGTTTTCGGAGGAGGCATGCTGTCATGAACCACAGAACGCGCCCCTTCTGGACTACCTGGTCCTTATCGCGACAGGGCTTGTATTCATTGTTTCTTCCAACATGGCCGTATCACATGACACGCCTCGCACCTGCCTTCACGGCGGACGTTGTATGTCCCATAAATGTGCCACGCCCCCGCGGCCCTGCGCATCTCAATGCTATTGCGAAGTAGCGACCAGACGTGTGTTCGGTAGCTCGCATTATTGTATCCTTTGCTTCTTCCAGCTTATCCCATCCTAGTCCCTTTCCTTCCTTTCTTGGTTACTGGACTCGTGTGCTTGTTGCGCACCCTGTTACTTTCCCGGACTCCTGGATCCCTGCATCCCGGAACCTTGAACGCACGCTGGAGTCAGAAGAGACTCGTGCAGCTTTATTCAAGACTCGATCAGTTCGCAAGAAGGCATCGACCAAGAAATCCAGCAAAGATCGAACTCAGGTGAGAAGGGGGGGACTCCTTGACAGTAGATTAGTTGAAGGAGGAAGAGTAGGGATAGGTAGTGAGGGATTGTTAGCCAGTCAAAGAGTGAGATTTAGGGTTGGTTTTGCTTACACAGCACTGTGTGACATTTTCAATGAATTGGAGTGGTTTATTTATTGTTAATTTATTTATTTTACATTTGCAAGGTGCTTATACATCAAGAAATTGTGTTTCAAAGGGAAACAAAGCAAAGCAAAAACAACATCTCTAGTAATTTAGTGTTCATCTATTGATGGTTGAGACAGGATCCATCCGGTGATAACTGTCAGGAGAAATGAGAAAAGCCCAGAATCACTGATTACAGATTGTGGTAGAGACACACTCATATACTATTACCTAGGAAAAAGCAGCAGAGATTCAGGGAGGTGGGTGACACACCAGTCATTGTTTGTCAAGTGATGCAACTAGCTGAGACTCCTGCTTTCAGGTTACTTCTGAGAGGGATAGAGGGAGATGGCGGAATCCCTAAGGGCAGCTTGTGGGAGAGATATTTTCAACTTTTTTGCCTGGAAGGAAGAAGAGATTCAGGTAGGTGGGTAACATACCAGTGAGTGCCCATCTCTTGATAGTTGTGGGTGAGACACATACCATCGGATTGCACATAGAATGAGGATTAGAATGAGCTAGGAATCCCAGAGAGCAGCTTGTAGTAGAGTAACACACAGCATATTGCTCTGGGAACATGCAGTAGAGATTAAGGCAGGTGGACAACATAGATTTGGAATAGAACAAGAGAGAGGCAAGCGAAACATGCTGTGCATGTTATCTGCACTCACAAATCAGCACTTGCTGTGAGCACTGAGGAGGCCACAGTTGCACGTTGTCAATTGCGAGAGTCATGCCACACACTTTCCACTCTTCCCATCACAAGTTACTCAGGGGTACACGAGCTTGTACAAGAAAACACACTGGTTTTGAACCATGAAAATAAGCATCCACTGAGGCTGACAAATCAGAGTGCACTTTTAGATCCTTCAGCATCTCTGGAGAAGAGTGAAGTGTGCATATCTCATCTAATAAAGATCATGCAAAACCAATAGTTGGTCACTTAAATAGTGGAATGAGACAGACAATCTCACCTCTCTATCTCTGCTGCCCCCCATTCACTGGGTCGGCCAGTAATAATGAGATAGATGACGATCTAAACAAGGGTTTGGCTCCATCAGAGTGAGGGCATTCATCATTGCTGTTGGAAAGCAGTTAAGCTGAGATGGAAGAGTAGAATGAGACTATCACAGATGCAAACGCTGTAGTATCCATTAAAGGTTGTCACCACCAATCTCTTTTGCAAAGTAGACCTCCCATTCCAGTTCAAAAAGCACTTCACATCATTATGTGTCATCCACTAGCACCATCGAATCTAGCACACTCATCCCCAAGTGAAACCAGCCTGTGTACTGCTAGCCCACTAAAAAACTGAGAAAGTGTGTCAGTACTTTACAGAAAATAACTAACCAAATATAGACCCCACACTCTCTGACTGAAACATTTGTGCTAAGGGAGAGCAGGGTCAAACATGGCTGCAGAATTTAAATGGTGCCATATTCATTGCCACCATACACATACATGTGAAGAGGTCAAAAGGTATAGTGTATACACAACCTCATACTTTCAGACAAGAAGGGTAGCATGAATAGCGCACACTATAATCCCAGACAAGTCTTCACACGCACCAATGCTTGCCAATTGGAGCAGCACACTAAACCCTACACCATGCATCCCAGCAAAGCAAAGCGGTGCCAGTGATTTCATCAGGACAGTATCGGAGCATGGCCAGAAATATTGCAACACCCATGCCAGACAGCACCAGCCCAATTCTAACCTTGCTGTTAAAATGGTGCTAGTCCTCGAGATCTACTGATTTGTGGATAATTCTGGCTTCCGGCACCCAGGAAGAAGAGTTTATCACTGCTGGGATATTCATGTCCCACTATTTTTCTCTGACAAAGTGGTACCCGGATTGTATAATGACTAAATTATGACAGGCACTACAGCTGTTCATGTTCCACTTCAAAACAGATACACGGACCAGTGATCAGAATTCTGCCCACGTTACTGCAACAGCACACGGAGTGGTCTTTCCTATATCCACCAGCCAAGAGGGGCACTAGAATACATTGAGAGGGCTGGAGGTCTGTGCATTCCATCACCAGTCAAACCTATGCATGCAAGGGTGTTAGAAAACTAGTCACAGGGTGTTGACATAAGGGAGAAGAGGGAGAAGGTAGAAGCACAGTGTTTAAGGCCTCACCATTTTCATTTGGGATTTGTGACACTATACAATGAATCAAATGCCCTTTTAACCGTACGAATTCTCTGATTTCCTCATGTCTTGCACCTGGTTGTGACATGTTTTATCACCAATTGCCAACCTGTAAAAGAAATGGTTACTGAAGAATATAAGATCAACTCCATTTCTGATAGGCTTACTATACCAAATATCAACTATGCCGAATGTAAGTGTGACACAAATGTCCACACACAAGCTGAAGACCTTGGTATTCACCAATTGGAACTCTACTGTGTACATACTATGCTGTTTACATGAGCAGTGCAACACCATCATCAATTACTGCAACACTCATAGAAAAGCTCCAGATGGGTCATTTGTAACACTGTGGTACTAGCAACTGCTGTCTAATGTGTGCTATACGTTGCAATCGTTTTGAGGAGGCCACCAGTGGGTTCATCTATCACAACACATCAGTGAGCAAGGATACCACTCTGATAAGTAGCTCAACCTGGGCAACATGGAAAGGTCCCATGTACAACAGGTTGTTTGTTCTCCAGAAAACATTACTGAGTATTATTAGTACCCAATTATACTACAGTGCTTATAATATTGATTGTAGTGCTCTGAACAGTTGGAACTTTTCTAAATCATATTTTAGAAGGTCCTGTGCCTTGTCAGGTGATGTCAATTTGGCACAGCCAGTAAGAATACTGCATTCAACCTCGTGTGTTGATTCATGGGTATTTGGATTTGAAGCAGACTTTAAGTATGGTGTCTTCCTTTGTGGACTTATATTTTAAAGTGAAAGTTCCAGATTTTCAACCACATATCTCAAGGGATGTGGAACCTGTAGCAATAATCAAATTAAAGAGACACTGTGCAAATGTGCAAGAATGTTTTGCTCCAGCATGTGCAGTATCAACTGATGAAAGGATGCAGGCAGCAGGAAGAACAATAACCAGCCCCAATGTGTCCAAGAGAAATGGGCAAGTGAAGCTCTTGAATGGCCTTGGCTGCAATGGGTGGTCCAAAACCAACATCTGTTACAATTATTTAGAGTAATGCAGTACAGATTACTATGAGAAGGAGAATATGTAGATTAGGTGACCCACCATAGTAAACAAAATGCAACTGAAAATGAACCTCAAACCATACCTAGCAATGTCAATGTAGTCACAATACAACGTTTAAAAACCTACATTTTACAAAATAATGTCTGCCACAGAGTTCTTACCCATCTCATAAAAAGATCTGTAAAGTAATGGTTCTCACTTCAAAATTACCAGAGGAAACGTATACTTGAAGCTCTTACTGACAGTACAATCAAACTAAAAAAAAAAACTATTTATGTTAGTTTTAAACTGAATAAAACCACTAAAAAAATTAAGTAAACAACTTCAAAAAACGGCTAAACATGCGCAATGTGAACATAGATAACTTTTCTAACTTTTGTGCAGGTCAAAGGTTTTGCACCAGTAGGAGAACAAATTTCAATGAAGACGCATGCAACCAATAAAAAACAAATACAATTGCCATAGACACTAATGGAAGAGGTCATGAAATAGTGGGAGATACAATTATGGAAATATGCAATGTGCGCCAACAAGCATTCAAATGTTTCTGACAATTCGGCAATCACTATGTTACAATAAATGACAAAAGTAGAATGAACATTTTAGAAAACATGGGGCCTCAAAACAAGTTTGCTGGTCTGAAAATAGCCTTGCTGGTATATCCGTACCGGCACCTTTTTGTTTACCTGTGTAGTCCGAGTTGCGACGCCGGTAACACCGGCATAGCAAGGGACCCACCCCGCCTGGCAACACTGTTGCCGATATCTCTGGAGACATGCAGCAGCCGTGCCTGTATAATCGGCATGGTAAGTGTACATTTCAAGGTGCACAGACACATAATCCACTGGCATGAACATGCCAGTAACAATGTGAAAACAATGCCAGAAACACTGGCATTGTGGACCAGGCGTTAAGTGGATTCTGGGCTGTGGAAACATGCCACAGGTGCTCAAAATCAGCAGAGGTGGACCCAATGGGCTGTTCCACAGCACAAAAGGACCCCTCCGACACCCCACACCCCTTCCAGAACCACACAGCTAGCATTAGTCGTAGCAGTGGTGGAGTTGGAGGACATACCTGCAGAGCTACTGATTGAAGAGGCAGCAAGGCGGAGGATGCAGCGGAGGCGCATGAGGAGAAGGAGGACCATCAGGGCCCAGCAAATCCCCAATGTGCAGTAGGTTGTACCTCGGAGGCAGCTACCAATCCCTCACCTAAGGGACACCCAATTCAGCCTCACCACGGCTCAAATCCACACCCTGTACCGGCTAGACAGGAACACCATCACCATTATATTGGACCTCATACATGATGACCTGGTCAGACTCGTTAATATCCGGACAGCCATTGCCCCCCTGCTGAAGGTAGTGTCTGTGCTATACTTGCCACGGCACATACCAGCACACAGTAGGGCAGCTGCATGGTATCTCCAAACCCTAGTTCTCCTGTGTGCTCTTCCAGGTGCTCGATGCACTCCTGTCCCATGTACCAGACCACACCAGCTTACCATGGACTGCTGAGGAGGTGAATGCCACAAAAATAGCATTCCATGCACTTGCAGGCATGCCTAATGTTATTGGAGCTGTGGACTGCACAAATGTGGAGCTGGTGGTCAGGCATGCTGTGGAGGTAGTGTAGCGCAACAGGAAGCTGTACCATTCCCTCAATCTACAGATGGTGTGTGATGCCCACCACCTCATCATACATTGCTGTGCAAGATTCCCTGGTTCTACACATGACTCCATTGTGCTGTGGAACTCCACACGTCCCGGTACATGGCACAACATGCTGGACATCATACCTGGCTGCTGGGTGAGTCTAACTACAAGACCATGTGGAGTGTGTTGAATTGGGGGGGGCACTGAACAGCATAGCATACCTGGCTGCTGGATGAGTCTAACTACAAGGTCATATGGAGTGTTGAATGGGGGAGGGAGGTGAACAGTATAGCATACCTGGCTGCTGGGTGAGTGTATAAACAATGGCCCAGTATGAAACCCATGACCAGTGGATGTGCACACTGCATGCATTAATCCATCATAACCCCATCATTAGTCATACTGCAAAATCCTGATACAATCACCAACTCCCAGTGAAAGTGCACATAGGTAGATGAAGAATAAGAGCAAGGAACATCATTACCCACGTTTGTAAGAACAATAAACCTCACAAATTGAAGGGGATATGACCCTACTCAGTGTTGTCAGGGCATGAAATGTGCAAGTGGGTAGGTGCAAATGAAGGTGCAACACAGTAGTAGCATGCCAGAGTGCAAGGCCTTGACAGCCGTATCTCCATGTGTGTAAACTATACAGTGCATACATAATTCCATCTCTTCAGTCCAGCAATGAACCAAAACCATATGTACCAGAATGCACCACACCATAGTGACAATGATAGGCAAATACACAGTCAAGGAAAAACACAACACACAATGCTCAGCCAGAGAATACAGAAGCTTCCACCCTAGAAAAACGTGTGGATGGACACACATTTGACAGGTACACTGCCTGTTAGTACCTGTGCTATGTCTTCAAAACTAATACTTTTAAATGGAATGCTTTTAGACCAAAACCTCTGATTTGGGAAAATACTTCACTACCACTAATATGTGATTTCAAGGTGGCAGTGTCACCCGATCAACCGTTTCACACCCTAAAATCCCCCCCCCGATTTGCGAACATTTATCCCTTTACCCAACACACACATCTTTCATCAATATGCACTTTGTCATATGGGTTACAATATCAACGCATGTCGCGTGTGGGATGTTCTAACACACTAGTCTATGCCCTGCAACATCACTGCGCGCTTTTTTCATCAAAAACAACAGGATGGCCGCCAAAAGATCTATGCGCTAAAAATCTCTGAAAGTGCGCAGGAAAACCTGAAAAACAGGCCGCCAATCCATTTTGCCTATGTCAGTGATAACACAGGAGACCACTTCCGAAACCTATCATTAGGCTACCGACAGAGTAAAATGAAACTACTTGAAAAAGCAGTGCTGCATTGCAAAGGAAACCCAGAAAAGCTTTAAAAATCAATTTTTCCTTGGCTGTTAAATTTGCAAAATAATGATTCTCAAACAGCACAAAAGATCCACATCCTTGTTGGGTGTGAAACATCACTCTATTTAAAGAATCCACCTAGCACAATGTCAGTAGAAGCACATTTAATCATAAAAAAAATCCACATTAAAAAGGTGCTTGCATGGGAAAAATATGTCAGAAATAGGCGCAGTACCGCCGCTCGCCTGAGTCAGAAGCAGGCATTTACTTATACTATCATTTAAAACTTGTACATTAAAATCAAAGTATGGAAAAGAAGAGACATCCTATCAAAAGCAATATAGGTTGTACAATTCAATCTCTATGTTTTAGAAAGGCTGGAATTAAGAGATTTGTGGCTATATTTGTAAAAATGTCATTTGTATTTTAGAAAAAGACCATTTTAAACAGGGTTTCAAAAATGAGCTAAACCCAGCCACACTGGACTTCAAAGACATTCCACAACTTCTCCCAAACAAAGGACTCTTCCCCCTTCTCTCTGCTGAGGAACTGGCAGAGAGGTGTTAATGGAGGTGGGAGGAGGACTTGGGCCTGTTGCTCTGACAGGAAACAAAAGACTCCCTTGAATGAAAGGAAATGCACATTTGGGTGTTAACAGAACCAGCTGCTGGAAAATTTAACAGCCAAGGAAAAATTGATTTTTAAAGCTTTTCTGGGTTTCCTTTGCAATGCAGCACTGCTTTTTCAAGTAGTTTCATTTTACTCTGTCGGTAGCCTAATGATAGGTTTCGGAAGTGGTCTCCTGTGTTATCACTGACATAGGCAAAATGGATTGGCGGCCTGTTTTTCAGGAACAGGCTCAAGTTGCTCTGGCCCAGCCAAAACCTTGGGGGCGGGACTAGACTGAAATGTGTATCTGGAGCAGTATAAAATATATTTTTGAGAAAAAGATTCATAGAAAACTGTGACACACTGGTAAAAATCTGAAATGTATAGGTTGTTAAAATGAAAATGTTGCTCACAAGTAGAAACTACTCTGGAATTTGTGCGATGTTCAGAGACTGAACCACGGAAATGTTGATATTGTAGCAATTGTGCTAATGCTAGGAATATGAAAATTTACAGGATGGTGCCCAGGTGTTATGCGCATGTATGTGGAAAAATGTGTACAGATCTGACACTGGGTAACCAACCAAAAGCGTGAAAAACTGTCATTTGTGAACCAAAACTCTTAAGAAGATGGGACTTGGACAGATAACGTGCCTTATTTAATCTGGGATGTAAACATGTATTACTAGCAAGTTGGGGATATTGTAAATATGCTTTATATGAAAAATAGATTTTCTGTGTAAAAACAAAGTCGAGGTTTTTTCCCTGGACCATAAACACAGCATCATCATGACACATCATGACACTCTGGTTGCTTCGCAAATCAGAAGAGAGGGAATACTTTGACCAATCAGTTTCCTAGAGGGTGGGCTTATTATAATCAGCCTATCCACCCCTTTGGGAAATATATAAATAGGGACTGTTGAGAACCTAGAGATACACACATTCACCCATCAAAAGATTTACTGGCGAAGCGCTCTACAGGAAGAACCCAGATCAAGACTCCAGAACTCTCAAAGCAGAAGGCCCAAATCCAAAGCTGAACCTTTCTCAGCTGGCCTTTAAAATCTTGCAACTTGATTTTAACCCCAAACTTCCAAGGGGCATAACAAATTCAACAGCCGGGCTGTGCTGTTTTTCTGGTTCTTGCCAAGAACCCTTGCTAGAATCCAGAGATCCAAACCCATAGAGCAGAGCTGTAAACCAGAACCAACCCGTCAGATCCAGTCCAGGAGGCCGTGCAGAGACCAGAGTGCCTTGCTGAGTACAGAACCAAACGCCTAAATCCTTTCCAGTGGCGAGCAGATTCCAGTCCAAAAGCCTTGACCAGATCTTTGACGGGCCTATTCCAAAATCATAGTTGTGAGTATTTAGCATAGAACTGTCGATAGCCAATTTCTTACCCTTAAGTAATCCCATCCAACCCATTCCAACATATCCAGACTGCATTGTAGACCCTCTTTCGTCTGTGCTGAATCCTTCTCTCATCCAAATAGTCCTGTGATAATTGTAGTGATAATCATCTTTGCGCTAATATATATTTGCTGAAGAAAGGCAAGTGTCACGGTGGGCAAAGACCAGACAGAGGCGCCTCTGGACTGGTGGCTGTACCATTGCTATCTCGCATCTTCATAGCCCCTTAGTGTAAAGCCAATCCTTGTTTATCATATTCAAAAGCACATCTTTCATTTGAAATCTTGACTCTTTTTGAGAAAAATCGACCTTTACTAAAACCTTTATAACTTCTGAACCGTACATGCTACGAACGATATCTAAGTGTCAAATTGAAGCTAACATCCTCAGCTTTCATATAATTTTGCCGCAATTGCGCTTAATGCGTGCGGAAAGGTTTGCTGCAATTCTGCATTTGGCTCAATTTCATCCCATATAAAATAGCTATTTCTTGCATTCAACCTCTGAATTCAGTTTCCACTCTGCTAGTTATCCAATCATCAGTGCTAGTGTCTACCTGGAACTATCCAAAGCGGCTTCCACCAGTTCTATATCCGATTTAGAGAATTAAATCCATTTTTAGCATTTTTCCCATTCATTCAAAATCACATTCAAAAGCATTTGACCTGTTTTAAAATCATTCCTGTTTTCTCTAAGCTTGCTGGGGGAATTGGGATTGAAACTGCATTTGTAGAGTGTTTATTCCTGAAACCTGTTTTCTCTCCTTCAATCTCTATATTGCATATTAGGGGGGATTGAGTAGTATCAGGGGGAAAGTGTGATTACATTGAATTTGATTGAAAACACAAAAGTATTATTTCTGTGCTGCATTAATTTCCTATCATTGCATTTCATTGCACCCACACAAAGTTTTATTCTATGCTACATTATTCTTCTCATCCATACTCCTACTGATTAAAGAGATTGTTGAGTATTGTAATATTACCCAACACCGATTATTGTATAAATATTAATAGTGTGATATCTAGATATTGTTCAAATTCATAAAAGTGTGATATATAGATATTGTTCAAATCCATTTAATACATCTTTTAACTTTGCAAAACAACCTACTTCTTGGTTCAGTGAGACAGAGGGGGATTCAAAGAGAGCTGCGTGATATAAGGGAACATCATTCAGAAATAAAAGAACTTTAGACATAAAAATATATAATTAAGGGTTCCAGCTGGGCATCTCACGCTAGGCATTGACTTAGGTGGAGTGCTTGGTTGAAACCACTTACAGATTGGGGGCTCGTAGCGGGATATCTGGATTAGATATACCACTTGTGACAGCTTAATACAGTGTGCTAACTGACAGGGTACATAAATCCTGTTGGGCTACCACGCTGTGTTACACTGTGAAAAGTACCCCTCAAAAGGGAACGCTCTAAGGAAACGGTCTGTTTTGCAAAAATAAAATAAAACTTCTGTAAGTCAGGAAGGAAATCAACATTTCCAGAATGGCGACATTGGTATAGATCAATATGGCTAGAGAACACCTATTGCATAAGTTATTTGTGAGAGGTGAATGGACAGAGCAGGATCAGAATGTGTGGTTGCAGGCAATCACACAAAAGATCACTGCAACAGGGTTAGATATATGGAAAGATCAGGATCCATTACATATGGCCCTGAGTGAACTATATATGGCCCCTAAGGCAAAGGATGTGCAAAACAAGATTGCCAAAATAGCGGCATATCTGTACCTATATATTGGAGTCATACAGGATAAATATGCTGAAGGCCAAGAGCTTGCAAGTAAGCAAATGCAGGCATTAGGAAAGGCTCAAACTGATCTGGACTCTGCTGAGCAGAGGCTATAGAGCAGCCAGGAGTCAGAAAATGAAAGTAGGCAGTAGATAACCAAAATAAAAGAAGACATGGGTATCCTGCAGCAGGAAAAGGCAGAACAGGATACCAGCATTCTGGCCTTGCAGAAGGAGTACCAAGAAAATGTGGACTCTCTACTGCGGAGCCAGAAAAAGCTGGAGCAACAGATACATTTCAACAGGGCATGCACAGAGCAGGTAGCCACCCTGCAAAGCCAACTAGACAGAGAGAAAGAGGAGAGCAATAAATTAATCCTGAAAGACCTGGATACCCAGGCAGAATTTGATGAAGAGCACCAGAAAGCTGTTGCGCTTCAAAGACAGAGGGACGACCTGGCGGCACAGAGACAGGCTCTTGCTCAGGAAAGGGACACCTTAGGCCAGGAAGTCTGTCATTTAAAAAAGAAAGTAGAAGAACATCACCTGGCCCTTCAGGGACTGGATGACCTCCAAAAAGAGCATGAAAGTTTGTTAGAGCACACCAGGAGGGTCGAAGAGGCTCTGGCAAGGAAGGGCCAGGGTAGTATGGACAGGACTCAGGAGGTAACCCCCCTGCAGCAAAGACTGGCCCAGTACTCAAAAACAACTCAGGAAGCACAGAGAGAAAATTAGGCTCTCTATGAGAACAATGACAGGCTCCACAGACAGGTAGCCATGCAAGAGAGATTGTTAGAGACTAGTAAGGCCTTGATTGAGGAACAGAAAGCTGAGGTTCTTGCATAGCAACAGGGAGCAGGGGCTGATAGATATGCGGTTCGCTGGGAAAGGGACACACCTGAGAATAACCTCAGGAACCCTAGTACCAGAGGCTTTCACCTCTTCCAATCCCTGGACTCTGCCACCCCCATGTCCACTGGCGCACATGAGCCAAGGGCCATGGGGATGGCAGATTTCACCCCAATCAGAAATATGGGGCTCATAGACCAGCACCTCCCATGAATGGATGGGCGGGCATCTGGGTATGGGTACCCAAATACTGTGAAATTTAGTGGGGAACTCCATGAGAATAGGCCCACTAAGGGCATCCTGAAAACCTCTGCCCAGCTAGGACAGTGGGCGGGGTGTACTCATCAAATCCTGGGAGCAAGGAGGAATCAGAAGACCCAGGACACGGGAGACTAGGTCCCCACATTCTGACAGCCATTCCCAGGCTTGCAGAATCCGGGAAAACCTGGAAGACCAGACTGGCACCTCTGGGATCAGTGCCTCTGAGTCAGAGGAGGAGTGGACCAGGGTTACCCGAACCAAGAAGGCCAATAAGGCAAAAAAGGGCCTTGCTTAAGGACCCCCTAAAGCAGATCAAAGCAATAAGGAGCGTCATCACACCCTATCATAAGAACACTAAGTATTCTGTTTGGGAGCACTTAGAGCTCTTTGAGCAGATGATGGAAACTTTACATTTGAAGGACAGCCAAAGCTGTATTCAATATGTGAAATTGACCTTCTCACCAGAATACTCCAGCTTCTTTGCGGGGCTGGAGGACCAAAATCATTCTAGATGGTCCACATATAGTGCGGCCAACTTGAAGCATTTTTCTGTGCATAGAAATCCTCAGGAGGCACGCAAGGCAGCCTACAACTTGCAATGTGGGGAGGATCAGCCCCCACAAGAATTTGTGCAGGAATTAAAGCGTGCTTTGCGCAGATAACCAGAAGGGTGCAACGGTCAGAATTTGTCAATACATTTTTCCATGCTCTACCAAAGTATATCATGACCTAGCTAGTGAGAGATTTTCATGAGAAAAGATCACTAGACTGGGTCATTGAACAGGCCACCCGAATTTATGAGGTGCAAAAGCCCATAGAAAACAAGAATAATGTAAAAAGCCCCAAACCAACCAACACCCCTGCTGCTGCTAAGGTGGCAGAGGTGAAGGTTGCCCCCATTTTAGATTTGGAGATGTGGGGGCCTAAAAACCTGCCGGCACAGCAGAATAATCCCAAGCCCAGAAGGCATTTGGGCCAGTCACAGACAGGGAGCCAAGGAGGTAGTCCCGCAAATGGGATCCCTCACTCCCCTGACTACATAAATCCCTGCTACAAGGGGAACAGACCCATCCTGGTTTATGCGTAGACTCCTCCAGCCCAAGGGGGGGATCCAACCAAACAGCAGGTAACTCAGAGAACTTCCCTCCTCACTTCCCCCAGGATGGCAGAAATTCCCCAAATACTGGACAGAACTTTTTACCCAGGTACCCACAAAACTTTCAACCCCAGATCAATTCATCCTTCTTTCCCCATTTTCCTGAGCCCAGACAACCCAATCCGGGAGAGGGGAGGCCAAGGGTGGAGGGGTACCCAAATTTTCCAAACCCGGGGTATTTTCAGAGAAGGGATAGCTACCCTTGTCGGGATCAGCCCAGGGGAGACAACAGAACCCCGTATCAGCCTGAGCGGGTGTCACAGCTAGAGTGCCAGGTCCAAAACATGGCACAGGATCTGGGTTGCATGGTGAGGGCCCAACAGAACCCTCAGATAAGCATGCCAGTGCATAATGCCCCAAACTCCGGACCTGGTGTTCCAGAGCAATGACGGGGTCAGATCCCCGACAACCCACCGGTTCCCAGGGAGGAGGCACAAGGGGAAGGGGGGTGTAAAACCTTGGAGGAAGCTTCCTTCCCCACTTGTAAAAAGCCCCTGGAAACCCAGGAACCAGAACCAAAATCTCCTGCCCCTGAAAGTCTGCCACCCAAGGAGCAGAGGGGGTTAGGTGAAACAAAAAAGCCAAACAGACCCATTTTGAGGAGGAGGTACAAATCTTCCAATTTGAAGGAGAGGGATCCTCAGAGGATCCTGGGAAAAGTATCTTCTCCTTCAGAGATGGGGGAACTCCTCCCAAAGAAAAATGGGTCCCAAAGGATTCAAATCCAGACTGGTTAGAGGTGGGGACTGAGCTAGCACCGGCCATCCACCCCCAGAAACAACTACATGAAAATCCCCTGGTTCAAACCCATCCTGGTGACTGCCTCCAAAAAGGGGGAGGAGCGGCACAGAACCAGAACCAGGGGATATCCAAACTTCTCCCATATCTTGTTGTCACCTTTGCTTTGCAGATTCCATAGACTACAAACAGAATTCTGCCCAAATCACCTCTCTATCAGTGTCCAAAACTAGAAAACTAACCCACCAGTTGTCCAAAAATGTACATTATCTGTGCCCCCGTGCGGAGAAGGAGGCACGATTCTATGCCACGGTCCAAATACAGGGGCAGGGTACAATTTTGGCACTGGTGGACACCGGATCCCAAGCTACCCTTCTGTCCAAAAAGGCATTCGATAAACTGAATTCTGGAAGGGGAGAGAATTACCAAATTCCTCTCGCCCCTCTTCCTGGACAACTTCAGAACTTCAACGGGAAGGAAATTCCTGTCGAGGGGACTGCGGATTTGGACATTAAAATTGGGCGACACAAGGTGAAGCACCCGGTCATAGTTGTAACTCCGGAGGGCACCCCTTGTTTACTGGGGAATGACCTCCTCCGAAGGTTGTCACCCCTAATAGATTGTGTAAACAATGTCCTCTGGACCCAGACTAGCCGACCGATAAAATTAAAACAGAGTGTCAACCATGTTAGTTTAAATGGCACCTGCCACATGGTTGAACAAAAACCTGACCAAGTAGAATTTCACTTCCAGAACAACCAAATCCCAGACGTGACAGTAATAGCAGTAGGACAACAAACTGGGGATGGGGGGTCCTCTCTATTTCTGAAAATCAACCTTCCTTCCAGTTTAAGGTGGCATTCCACACTGAAAGGAAACACTCTGAAATTCTTTACCAATCCACAATCAGACATTCCCACTCCTATAGTCCAGGAAGATGAGAAATCAACCCAGAGCCTGGCTGATATTTAGCAAATTGGAGAGCAGTTGTTCATCCCTGTTCAGTTAAATGAAGGGAAGGACTCTGTTCTCACCTGAGTGTGTGTGAACAACGGTAAGAGCTTCATCAGTGAAGCCATGTTCCGCCAACTCCCAAAAGATCCAGCCATTCCCACATTTAGACTGATAGACAAATGGGAAATGGATCTGGAAACACCCAATTCCAAACATCTTATGCCAAGCAGGTGTATGCTCAAAATCTCCATAGGCTACAAGAGCATAGTCCATAATTGTTGGACTTAGGCAGTGACATTCTCAATCACTTTGCCATTAGTTTGGACCTAATAAACTTCAAAGCTTGGTCCCGATTAGCGGATAATCCCTTGGGCTTTGATGACCGAGAGAAAGCATTTAGGTCATCTCAACTGCTGCCTTATGCAGTTGAAATTCAGATTGGAGAGGAAGTCACCATCCCAGAAAGGACCCGACAATTCTCCCTGGAAGTGAAAGTTAAAAGAGGACAGAAATTGAAAAACCCTGATGCCTATATTCATCTGAATGCTCTTCTCCAACAGCAAGGGTTGGGGGTAAACCCAACACCATTAGTCAATAAAGAACATGACACCATTCCAATAGAGGTGGATAACAGCGACTTAAAGAGTATCACTCTAGCCGCAGGCACCATTATTGGAATGTCAGTTGATGACCGACATTTTTCCATAGATTTAGGCAGTGAACTGTTAGGACCAATCCCCAAGGACTGTTTTGACAGAGATAGTGATGACAACACAACACCAGACAGGATCGTTAACCGGCATGGGGGGAACTTCCTGGTGTACACTTCCTGCCCTTATGGTAAGGAAGAGGTGACTTGTGACTTCAGGAGGGATGAGGTGATTTTCCAGTTCCGTGAGGACTGTCTTCCCCACCTGAAGCCACCAGTCTAAATCAGCACTTTGACCAGGGACTTATCCACCCAGCTGGAGGAGGCCGCTCAGATAGCAAAACCAGAAATCTTTCCAAGCTTCATGCAGATGGTTGAAGAGAGAGTTACCCTAGCTGATGGCTGTGAGACTCTGGTGCAGAAGCAAACATTGAAACAAGTTTTCTTGGATTTTCAAGATCTCTTTGCGGTGGACTCATATGACTGTGGTCGCACCGACATCCACACAACAACAATTCCCACGGACCCTGGCATGACTCCAGTGTTTGTGAAGCAATATTGCTTGCCTCTCGCATCAATGGAGCCCCTTACTGAAATAATTAAGAACCTTGAGTCCCGTGGGATAATCCGTCCAGTCCACAGCACTTTCAATAATCTGGTGCTGGGGATTTTGAAGCCAAACGGCCAGTGGAGACTCTGCGCCCTCCTTAGGGAGCTCAAGAAATGGGTCCATACTTCCTGATGGCCTCTTCCCTACATTGACCAAGGGCTGGCCCAGATCCAGGGGTCACAGGTATTCACTGTGATAGATCTCACCAATGGGTACTGGACTGTACCTGTCAGTAGGGAGGACCAATACAAGCTGGCCTTTACCTTTGGGAGGCAGCAGTACACATGGACCTTCGAATACATCAACTCCAGCAATGAATTCAACATTTTTCTACATAAGGCCATGCCCGACCTGGGTGAGAGGGGTAACCTGGCCTATGTAGATGATGTACTCATCAAAAGCTCGGAGTGCAGTGACTCAGGGAGTGGCAGTGTCAGCAGTACACTGGAGGATTTTAGAGGTCCTAGAGGTGGCGCTCATCACGTACTCATCACGCCAGCCTGTTCGACCCATATTATGCATGGCAGCAGGCCCTCAAGGAACGGCCACCACTAGGACCTCTAAAATCCTCCAGTGTACTGCTGACACTGACACTCTCTGAGCCACTGCGCTCCGAAGTTCCGACCTCACAAGATACTTCCCGCCTTGGAATATCTCGTCCTGATGAAGGCCACACCATCAGAGCTCATCCAAGCTCACTTTCTGGCCTATACACTGTTGTGTTGACTGTTATATTGTCTGCGTTGTCCTTGTTCAACCCCTCATTGTTTTGATATATATGTGCTGATTGTTACATGCTATCACCTCACTAAATCCACTGGTCTCCTTCCCAAGGACCACTCAGTGGATGTGTAAGCAGTGAAAAGACGTTACAAATATTTGAAATTTGTCACTCACAAATTGGTTACTATACCTTCAAAATGTGTAAATACTGTTATATCTTGTGTTACTCTCAATCAAGTGTATTTAAAAACACGTAAACTGCAGTTTTATTAAAAATCTAACTGCAGCACTCAGAACTGTCCTGATATATTTTTTGTGCATCAAGCCATCCTCACTGCTGTCCAACATCAAGTCCACGAACTGGTCATAATCACAGATTCAGATTATGTACAGAACGGGTTTGTGGAGCACCTGGTTAACTGGAAAACCAGAGGCATGTTATGTGCTAATAATAAACCCTTGAAACATGGGAAATTAATTCAAAATATTGATCATCTGGTCACCTCGAATGGGATGACCATCTACTGGAAAAATATCAAAGGTCATTCCAATGAGGGACCAGACAAAACTGGAAAGGACTTAGCTGATCAGCTGGCCAAAACCGGAGCCATCCAAGGGGATCTACTTGAGATTGAGTCGCTGTTGGGGGAAATCCAGGTCACTGCTATCAGTAGGCCCCAGACAAATGCTCACAATGAACTCTCAACTGCCCAATGGAGTAAGGAGACCCCAGATGCTGATTTGATTACTGCTCAAAAAGGGGATCCAATAATTGGTAGGTTTTATCAACACATTGAGGACCCTGAGAACTTTCACCTGACCAATACCGATTACATTGGGAAAGAGGACCTTAGAGTGTTGATGAAATGTCCAAAAATGTTCCGAATCCAAGACGGTTTGTTGGTAAGGAGATCCCTAGCTGGCCATGATCAGTGGGTGGTCCCTACTTCATTCCGAAGCCTGATGTTAAGTCACGCCCATGATGCGGCCACAGCCAGTAATGGGGGTTTCATACAACACTTGAAATCTTAAGAAAGGTTGCATACTTGCCACACATAGGGCAGGACCTCGACCAATACTTGAAGGGGTGTCTTGTGTGTGCACAATTTCAGCCAACATCCCTCACACACAGTGCGCCTCTCCAAAAGAGGGGGATGACACTGCGTTGGTCAGATTTACAAGTCGACTATATTGGGCCGGTGATTCGCTCCTCTAGGGGGAACAAGTACAGGTTCACCGTGACCTGCTTGTTTAATAAATGGGTGGAATGTCTCCCACCCCAAACTGCAAGGCAGAAACAGCAGCTGCCCTGATGATCAACCACATCTTTTCACGTTTTGGACTACCCCAAAGGATCGAGTCAGATCGAGGTAGCCACTTCACCAGCGGAGTAAAGACAAAGATGTGGGAGATACTTGGGGTCAAAAGGAAGCTACCCATTGCTTACCGACTAGCCCATAGTGGTGCAGATAAGAGATACAATAAAACAATTGTGAGCATATTACAAAAGTTTGTGGCAGATTCTGGGCCAAGTTGGGATATTTGATTACCTCTTGTCCTAATGGCCATCAGACCTACTCCTTCATCTGCAACTAAAATGTCACCATTTGAGCTGATGACTGGACGCAGGATGATGCTTCCCCAGCATCTGCTCTACAGAACCCAAGAGCAGACATTAATCAATGCCTCCACAACTCATGAGTATGTTGAACATATAAGAAAACATCTTCAACATGCTTTTGCCTGTGCTCAGTGAAATCTAGAAAGATCTGCAGACAGCATGAAGACCCCCTATGACTTAAAGACTACTAGAAAGGAATACAATGTAGGAGACCGGGTCTACTTATACGATTTCCAAAGGAACCAGGCCAAACAGCGCACATTTTTTGCCAGACCGGGTCTACTTATACGATTTCCAAAGGAACCAGGCCAAACAGCGCACATTTTTTGCCTAGATGGAGGGGACCTTTTGAAATTGTAGACAAAATCTCACCAGTCGCCTACAGAATCTGCATCCCCAAAGGCAGTTTGGCAGAGGGGGAAGATAAGTGGGCCCATATTAACCAACTAAATTGTTTCCATCCTAGGCACACTCTCTAGCAACTGGAGGAGTCTTCGGGAACCCCAGAGGGTGTCACTCCAGCTCCCTAGAATTCCAACTATAAAAGATTCCGTATATAGTCAATAACTTATAATAGAAAAATGTGTCCTGATTTATCAAAATGTATGTGTCCGCCCCACTACATTAATAGTGGTGGGGAAATGTCTACAAATATGCTTTTGCTTTGTCACCCTAGTTGATTGAAAACCATGGAGACAAAAACCAAGGAGGACTACCCAGGGGCTGGGAGCAAAGATGCAAGGGGCCCGGAGTATCGCTCAATACTCACATCAGGACTGGGTGAGGAGAACTGGTCGATCCACCCCTGATGGAAGAAAAGATGATGAACTTTGCCATTTTTTAACCAAAAGAGAAGAGACTGACATCCCAGTCTTGAGACTTCCCATTGATGGACGATCAACGCCAAATACCAAGAAGGAGGCTTTTGGGATGTTCTAACCCACTAGTCTATGCCCTGCAACATCACTGCGTACTGTTTTCATCAAAAACAACAGGATGGCCACCAAAAGATCTATGGGCTAAAAATCTCTGAAAGTGCGCAGGAAAACCTGAAAAATAGGCCACCAATCCATTTTGCCTATGTCAGTGATAACACAGGAGACCACTGCCAAAACCTATCATTGTGCTGCCCACAGAGTAAAATGAAACTACTTGAAAAAGCAGTGCTGCTTTGCAAGGGAAACCCAGAACTGCTTTAAAAATCAGTTATTCCTTGGCTGTTAAATTTATAAAATAATGATTCTCAAACAGCACAAAAGATACAACATCCTTGTTGGGTGTGAAACATCACTCTATTTAAAGAATCCACCTAGCACAATGTCAGCAGAAGCACATTTCATCATAAAAAAAATCCACATTCAAAAGGTGCTTGCATGGGAAAAATATGTCAGAAATGGGCGCAATACCGCTGCTCGCCTGTGTCAGAAGCTGGCATTTACTTATACTGTCATTTAAAACTTGTACATTAAAACCAAAGTATGGAAAAGAAGAGACTTCCTATCAAAAGCAATATAGGTTGTACACTTCAATCTCTATGTTTTAGAAAGGCTGGAATGAAGAGATTTGTGGCTATATTTGTAAAAATGTCATTTGTATTTTAGAAAAAGACCATTTTAAACAGGGTTTCAAAAATGAGCTAAAGCCAGCCACACTGGACTTCAAAGACATTCCACAACTTCTCCCAAACAAAGGAATCTTCCCCCTTGCTCTCTCCTGAGGAACTGGCAGGGAGGTGTTAATGGAGGTGGGAGGAGGACTTGGGCCTGTTGATCTGACAGGAAACAAAAAACTCCCTTGAATGAAAGGAAATGCAAATTTGGGCATCAACAGAAACCAGCTGCTGGCAGGAAGAGGCTCAGGTTGCTCTGGCCCAGCCAAAACCTTGGGGGCGGGGCTAGACTGAAATGTGTATCTGGAGCAGTAGAAAATATATTTTTGAGAAAAAGACTCATAGAAAACTGTGACAAACTGGTACAAATCTGAAATGTATAGGTTGTTAAAATGAAAATGTTGCTCACAAGTAGAAACTAATATTATTTGTGTGCTGCATTAATTTCCTATCATTGCATTTCATTGCACCCACACAACATTTTATTCTATGCTACATCATTCTTCTCAGCCATACTTCTACTGATTAAAGAGATTGTTGAGTATTGTAATATCACCCAACAACGATTATTGTATAAATATTAATAGTGTGATATCTAGATAGTGTTCAAATTCATAAAAGTGTGATATATAGATATTGTTCAAATCCATTAAATAAATCTTTTAACTTTGCAAAACAACCTGCTTCTTGGTTCAGTGAGACCGGGGGGGGGTTAAAAAGAGAGGGGTGTGATATAAGGGTACATCATTCAGAAATAAAAGAACTTTAGACATAGAAATATATAATTAAGGGTTCCAGCTGGGCATCTCACGCTAGGTATTGACTTAGGTGGAGTGCTAGGTTGAAACCACTTACACTATATAAAGGATTTGTAATAAAGAATGCATACCGATACTACCACTAAATCCCAAATGCATACCATTCAAATACCAAAAGTACTGTTCTACATGGACATATATTTGATTTTCATTTGTGACACATTAATGACATTTACATCCATTTGTGTCAGTTGCTGGGTAATTGTTAGAGCTAATCTTGTCTGTGAATCGACCATGTGAATGCAAAAGCACAACACACATCCCACACGCATACTGACAAACTTCCCTTCTGGTACATGAAAAAGAACTTACGTCATCTAAACTCAACTCTGCCTGTGCATGTTAGCCTTGTTTGTTTATTTTTTGTTTATTTATTTATATTGCGCACCAGACCCAAGGGTATAAGGGCGCAGGAGCAGCAAGGTTATTCTCAGCTTGGTTACTGTGCTGTACAGTAATTACAGAGTGTGCAAAGGTACAGCAGTTACGACAGTGATAAACCATTTACAAATATACATATTTACAGGTATACATAGGGTAGGCAGGAGAGTTATTGGTCATTGTCCTTTATCCACTGAATGTAGTTGCGTCTAAAGTGAGGTAAGTTTGAGGTGCCCTTAAGGATAGTGGCAGGGAGTTCCAGTGTTGAGCTGCTTTCACCGGGAAGCTGTTGCCACCTGTGTTGGTTTGTTTGAACCTGGGAACAAGGAGCAGGTTGGCATTGGCATGGTGGGTCGGTTGGGGGTGTATCTTTTTATACTGTCGACTAAGTAGTGGGGGCTGCATTGTTGAGGCATTTATGAGTTAAGGAGGCTACTTTGAGCAGGATTTTGTCAATCGTGGTGAGCCAGTTGTGGTCTCTTCTGATGTTGGAAATGTGTGCTCTCTTGGGAATGCTAAGCGCTGCTCTATGAGCATTGTTTGCAGAGTCTGGATTTTATTTGTAACATATTTGTTGGCTCCTACGTAAAGGGCATTACAATAGTCCAATTTTGATAGTATAAGGGCTCTGGCTGAGGTAGTACAGCTCTGGGCGGAAAGGAAGGTTTTGGCTGCTCTTATTAGTTTGCATGTGTGGGCTGTGGAGGAGGCCATGGAACTAACCTGTTTACTCAAGGAAAGCAAGGAGTCTAGGTAGATTCCTAAGGCGTTAACTTGGCTACCTTGATAGAGTTGCCATCTATGATGAAGTTGGTGTAGTTATGATCCAATTTGTTTAGGTTGGGGGTGGAACCGAGGATAATGAGTTCGGTCTTGTCATCATTCAGGCATAGACTGTGGGAGGCTATCCATGCCTGGATGATGAGGTACACCGTGTTCACCAAGGCCAAATCCTTGTTGTAATTTCCCATTAACGGGATGAGGATCTGAGTATCATTGGCGTAATTAGTGTAGGTAATGCCCAGACCATCAAGATCACCAAACAGGGGTTTGTGAACACGTTGTACAGTGTGGGGGAGACACATGATCCCTGGGAGACCCGGCAAGTGATGGGGATAGGCTCAGCAGATGCTGAGGAAGAGAAGACACGCATAGACCTGGTTTTCAGGAAGGATTTAATCCAATCTATGGCTTCTTAGGAGAAATGGGCTGCCGCGTCAAGGTGGTTGCAGAGAATTGTTTGATCTACTAAGTCAAATGCTGCAGAGAGATCAAGAAGAAGTAGTAGAGTAGTTTTCCCGTTATCTCTAAGGGTATCAATTTGAGCTTTAAGATTGATGAGGGCAGTCGCTGTCCCGTGTTGGGGTCTTCTCATTTTAACACTATAAAGCCTGTGCCAACATGGAATGACCAGGAAATTGACATGTACCCTTTCTGTTGATCCTGTGCAAGTGATGCTGGGTATCCCCTGATGCAATGGCTAATGACCCCCATCAGGCAACCCCACAACAGGCATACAACAGTGCCCATGGATGCATTCACTGCACCATTAAGCAGACTTTTGGCCTGTTGAAGGCCAGGTTCTGCTGCCTCAGCAGATTGGGGGAGCCCTCATGTACAGCCCTGAGAAGGTGGGCAAAATTGTGCTGGCATGTGCCATGTTACACAACATGTGCATCCGGCGCAATGTCCCCCTGCCCCCCGACATGGACATGCTGCCACCAGAGGCTGAGGACGGGACTGATGAGGAGGAGGATAATGCCCAGCACCACGTGTCAGTATGTAACCATCTTCTTTAAGCACCCTTCTGCCTCTGGGTTTGGTGCGCTATACAAGTAAATAAACATAAACATAAACATGGACGTGTCACAAGTTCAGACCTTATACACCACTACTTTAGAGCACCTGCTACACACACAGCACTGGACATCGATCAATGTCCAGTCATAATTTTGTATTTAACACCAAATATAGTGTGAACATTATTAAATACATATGTGATAGGCCTTAACTACCTCTGCAATCACACCCAACTATACCTCCCCACACCTCCTCCCCAACTATCCCTCCCCACACCCCAAAGGTGTGCACACGTCTTCAGGGCAAGTAAGGCACAGCGATCTCTGCCTTGGGCTGCTTTGTTGTGAACTTGTGGTAGTGTTGTTTGAGGATGGTGCCAGTAGCAAGGGCATGTCCCATTGGTCAACAATTGTCTGGACCAGCACAGCAATGGACTCAAACAGGGTTGAGATTGATCAATTTCCCTCCCTCACACGCTGTGCCAGATGGTATATGCCTTCTGTGGCTCGGCTCAGCATCCGTGTGGTCCACCTGGAGGTGTCCTGTAGTGTCTCTCTCATGAGCCAGGCCTCCTCCAGGTATTGTTGCACCATTGTGTGCATAGATGTTTGTCATCCTTCCATCCTGGACAGGTGGCCCTCGATGTCACAAACATGGTGCTGGAGGGTGGTTGTCTGGGTTGGGGGCTGATTGGACCCACGGGACTGAATCCCTCAGAATCGGAATAGCTGTAGTCGCTGGATCCATTATCAGGTCCACCGTCTCCCCCAATGTCATCGGGTAGACTACCTTCCTTGCAAGAGCGGTGCAGGCTTCTCCTGTAGCAGCGGTGTCTGTACAACAAGTGGCTCCTGTCCACAGGGGTTTGGGGGGGTTGGCTGTACAACAGGTGGCCCCGGTCGTGGGGTTGGCTGTACAACAGGTGGATCCTGTCGAGGGGGGGGGTGGCTGTACAACAGGTGGCTCCTGTCGGGGGGTTGGCTGTACAACAGGTGGCTCCTGTTGGAGGGGTGGCTGTACAACAGGTTCATCCTGTCAGGGTAGGTGGCTGTACAACAGGTGGCTCTTGTTGGGGGTGGCTGTACAACAGTTTCATCCTGTTGAGGGGGTGGCTGTACAACAGTTGGCTCTGGTCGGGGGTGGCTGTACAACAGGTGGCTCCTGTTCACGTGGTGGCTGGGCGGCTGCAGTAGTAGCCGCTCCCATCTGCTGCCAGATGTACTGGATTCCTGGGTGGAGGTGGTGGTTAGCCGGTGGCGGCAGGCCCTGGTATTCCGCGATGTGTTTGACTTTTTGGCCTCATTGCCAGATGATGTGCCTGTGTCGGTCAGAAAGGTAGGGCATCAGTGATGGGTGTGGATTCATCAGACAGATATAAATTCTAGTGATTTTAGATGTATCTGCGTTGTCATGGACATGCTGATGGCCATGCCATGGTGCACACATGTATGTGTGCGGTGTGAGTACATCGTATGTGCAGTGCCTGTTGCCTGGGGTACTGGTGTTTTCTGTTTTGGTTGTTATGGGTGTGCCACATGAGCTGTATGAAATGGGGTTGTCTGATTGTCACACATTTGCTGCATTGATGGTGATTCAGCAGGATGGGACATGGTGGGTGGGACAAGTGTGCAACATGTACCATTGATGTGTACATCCAGTCAGTTGCTGGTGGTGGTGGTACGTGATAATGACGTGACTTTGGGCATGTGGTAGCACTGCGGTGACGACAGCAGTTCTGCTGTGCCAGTGGGATGTGTGTTTGAGGGCCTGCAAGTGCAACTTGTGGGGGCAATACAGGGAACCTGTGTGATGTGTGAGTGGTGTATGGGTTTGGGTTGCAGGCAGGTTCGATGTGGATGTGTGCAACGAGGTAGACAGTGGGTGGACTGCCAGCAGGGCTATTCTGGCCTCGGGTGAAACATACTTGACATGTTGGCCTCCACATTAGCATTGGGGCTACAATGTGTGTGATATGATATCGGGCTTAAGAGGACTCACCAGCCTCATTGGAGGTTACATCTCCAGCCTCTGCCTCTCCAACTTCCTCGAATGCCTCCAGGTGCATTATGCTGCTGCAGGTTTCCTCCCGGGCCTGCAGTTTATTGATGATGGTGGTATCCCTCCTGTGGCCATGCCCTGGGTGTGCTGTGCGGAAAGGAGGTTCTGCATCCGGAACTGTTGATCGCCCCACCTCTTGCAGCAGGGCCTAACTGTTCTGGGGGTTTCCCCACCATTGACACATTCCAGTCGACCTCCTCCCAGATGGCCTTCTTCCTCATTTGGTTTGCAGGTCATTGCAGAAGACTTCTGCAGAGTTCTCGACAAGCGTGTCCACGGACATGTTCAGTTCGGCTTCACTGAATCTTGGCTTGTGCCTACATGCCTACGTGTGGCAGATTGCCTAGACGGCATGTCTGTGTATGTTTTTCAATGCTCAGAATATGCCTCTGACTCCTGTGCACTGAGGATTGCAATGGATTGTGTTTTTTAAATAGCCACCAGTACATTTCCTGTTCAGTCGATCACGTTATTTCCAGTCACAGTAATACTGTTACCAGTAACAGCGGTGCCAGTTGTCCGTGCACAAAGAGCTGGAATCAGAGTCAGCGAGGATACCAGTATGAGGGGTTTTGGGGCCGTTTGATGGTGTTTCCGGCATGCCGGTGTTACTGTTTCCGGCATGCCAGAAAGCGCGTGCATGCTGACTCGGTATCAACCGTTGATTCTGGCAGCATGCCACATGGACACAGTAGCACCGGCATGCCGGTGATTACGATTGTTTACCAGCAAGGTTGTAATGAGACCGATGGACTCCTTTCCAGTCCGCATCCACACTGGATTACAAGAACCACCTTCCATCATATAAAAATCTTAGCATACACAATTCTACAATGTGAAACCTTGTGCATTATTGCACAATTCGAAAGGTTCCACTGTAAAACTACAAAACTCAATGGCAATCTCCTGAACAGCCCAACAAGTCCTCAGATAAATAGAGCACATACAAAGTAAATGTTTTGGAACTGAACAAGAATTGAAAAACAAAGTTAACTTTCAGAATATTAAGCAACAGCTTTCTAAGCAAAGTTTGAAAACACATCTACTGAAATTCCAAAGTATGTGTCTGTTGTCGCAGTACCTCTATCAGAAAATTACAAAAACCTGTATAATAAGTCGTACACGATAGAAGACAATGATTAATTACCATGGTCCCAATTAGCCTTGTATTTAACAGCAGCAAATACAACATAACTGATCCCTTACTAGTTTGCATATATTGTATTAGTAAGCTTGATGATAACCACTATCAATAATACCTTAGAAATATATTTTCACTTCCAAATGCTCTACAACAACTTACTCTGTATTGGAGTATCATAATTCAAAGAGTACACCCATTCCAAGTTATAATACGTCTGCATCCCAAGAGTGTAAAATTGCCTCCATCACAATTACTCAAAGGCATTTGTGGCAAGCTAGTATTCTTACCATTAAACCTTAACGAAAATGTGAAAACACTAGGAATAGGATTACCAGTACAGCAATCTTTGATTGCACTAGTTAATGGAGTGTCAACAAAAGACTAACACATTTGGCAACAACTAGTTGACCTAAACAAGGTTAAATATGCTCTAGTGTATCTTAAACAAAACCATAAATACTACAAAGATATACACATAGAAAGAAACTTAAAAGAAACAACAGAAATACATGAAGATACACCACAAACTGGTCAATTTGAATGTGTTGATGCTATCACTGTGGAGAACATTCTTGACCAGTATACAGTTCACCCACTACATTCCAGAGATACCATGGAAGATGCATTAGAAGCATATCAAATGTGCCAATGTGTATATGGGAATACGGTTTAGAAACATGTTGTTTATCGTTACTCTTCCCTAAAGGAAAAGGAGGAAGGCATAATGAAAGACAAATAAACAATAGTGCATCAGAATATCTTTCTCAATGAATGTGTTCTAAAGATCCAAGATATAGGCAAAATGTTAAATACATTTCCCATCTCTTGTTTGAAAGCAAATTATCAACTCTATGTTATAGAAGAGTTGCACACATACTAAAAATAGGCACCAATTTTCGAAACATGTCAGCTACTGAAATCCTTCAAATAATAAAAGACAATGATGAAGTGTTGCAGTCAGGTATTTACAAATCTCTTGGCAAACATCTATGGTACAAAAGAATACTGGTTCTGATGTCATCCTGATGTACACTGCATGTTAAGGAACTTAGACCCCCCCCCCACCTTGTTTGTTACTCTAAGATCTGCAGAATATGAATGGGATGATCATTATATAGGGGCAGCTTTCTAAAATAAAGAAGGAATAGACAAGAAAAAAGTGCACAAGGACTCTGTTCTCTTGATCCTTTCAATGTCTCAAGATACTTTCACCATTTCGTTGTCATGTTTCACTTCATCTGTAAAAAAATCTTCTTCCACTTGGAGAAATAAAGCCCTTCTTTAGGAGGAAAGAATATCAGTCAAGAGAAGCTTTACAAATTCACATGCTTTTGTGGATTACACATTTTCCCAAATTTGGCCATGATTGTGATGACACTGATTTTTACAATGGGCCTCATTACGAGTTTGGAGGTAGCCATGCCATCATTACCGGCATGGCTTCCTCCAAACTCGTGTCCAGGTCCGGGTCGAAAAAAAGGGAATTACCGGGCCATGCTGACTTTTGCAAGCCTGGCAATCCCCATTTTTGGGACCCAGACCCAGTACGTCCCCATTGGGAATGGGGAGGATGCTAACAACGGATCCGTTAATGACAAGTCCATTGTTAGCATCCGGGTGTGCTTGCGGGTGCCGATATGCACGTCTGTCAAGACAAGATGTGCATACCACATTCACAAGCAAACTCGTAATGTGGCGGCCCGGTATGAACGGTGCCGGTACCCTACCGGCACCATTCATACCACGGCCGCCAGGGTCGTAATGAGGCCCAATGTATTGAAACCTACATTACCTGTGGCATCTGTCCTCAAGACATACATAATGGCCTGCAGGCAGACATTTTACATTTCCAATCACATAAGTGTGGCAAATACTGTCAATGTTGATACAAAAACAAAGGAACATACTTCACAAAGTGTTGTTTTGGATTCCCTAGACCAGTTTATACCAAAGGTCAATTGAATAGTTTTGTGTATTCTGTTAATCACAATGTCAAAGTCAAATCTCCCAAAAAACACATTCATCATTAAAAGAGGTGAAACATCCAAGTTCATCCAAGTACATCAATGATTACAATCCTATAATTGCACCCTTGTGGAATGCTAACATAGACATTCAATACATTGCAGCCAATTCAATTGCTGTTGAAATATAAGTCACAGCCTAAAAGACCTCTGGGATGACACATAATCTAACACATGTAGTAAGGGTGTCAGGGTTTCAATCAGGCCCAATAATGCACTTAGGTAACTGTTTTTAAACAAAAAAGATGTCAATCTATTGTTATGATATGATATGCTATATGATAAGAATTTATAAAGCACCTGTACACAAGTGTTTCTAGGCACAACAAGACAAGGTGGGGGAAACAGAGGGAGGACAAAATAATGATCTTACTAGGCCTTGTGTCATTCAGATTGTGCAAGTGCATGGACGTGGAAGGAGAGAAGTGCAGGTAGCTCAAAGTGTGGCCAGTGCAGGTAAATCAGAAAGTGCAGCCAGTGAGTGGCTCATAAGTGCAGAGAGAAGGTACTGTAGGGTTTCAGATACAGACCACAAGTGCTGAGGGATCCAAGAGGCAGTGCAAGGTGCAACTGGACATGCAGCGACTTAGGCCCAAGTTCAGAGGGTGGACAGGTGACCAGTGTGTGGAGCAGTCTGGACAGCTGCAGGGGAGAGGAAGAGTGAAAGCGGAAGCTAAGAGTGAGGACTTGAGTTGCTTCTGGGACCAGAGGTGGTTCTGCTCAAGTTTGAGAGAGGCAGGGAGGCCATTCCAGAGGGAAGCTGCAGCTAAAAATAAAGATCTGCCCCCCAACTCTCTGCTTGGAAAGACGACTGACCCTCAGACAGTTGTAGTTGGATGAGTGGAGAGCTCGAGAATGGAGATGTTTAGAAAGAGAGAGTTGGAAGTCCCATTCACCAGAAAGCCTTTTGGACGATGCAGAGGGTCTTTAACTTAATCTTTACTGACACTGGGAGCCAATGAAGAGATTTCAGAGCTGGAGAAATACGATCCCTGGGCTTGAGGACAAGGACAAGTCTCACAGTCCTGTTCTGGATAGGTTGTAGAGGAAGAAGAGTACAGGAAGAAAGACTGATAAAGAGGCTGTTTCAGTAGTCCAGCCTAGAAAGTACCAGAGCTCAGGAGACAGTGTGATTCTGGGGGAAAGTGAGGAAATGAAGACTACCTCTAAGGAGGTGCAGCTGATAGTTTGACTTCTTAGAGATGTCAGAAATGTGAGGAGAGAAGTAGAGGGTGGAGTTAAAGAGGACCCCAAGGTTCTTAGCCTCACAGGTAGGAGCAGGCAGAGGGCACAGAGTGGGCAAACATAGAGAAAGAGGAAAGGAGGGAGCTACTGTTCCAATTAATAGGATCTCAGACTTACTGGCATTAAGGCAGAGATCATTGGTGTCACATCACTCCTGAATTGCAGCCAGACAGTCTGGAATGAGATAAGTAGAAGAGGTGGCCGACAGGAGCCTGAAAGAGAGCTGGGTGTCATCCGCATACGACTGGAGGTTGGAGCAGAGAGCAGCAATTTGGTGGGCAGGAGGTGCCAGGTAATGGTGTAACAGCCAGGGAGAAAGGGTAGAACCTGGGGAACGCCACAGGTAGAGAGAGAGGTAGAAGAGAGGAAAGACCCGGGTTGGACCTGTGAGGGTCGATCTGTGAGAAAGGAGTTCAGCCAGGCCAGGTCCTGATTGGTGATACTCAGGTTATCATGGAGGCGATTGAGCTGGATGGCATGGTTGATCGTATCAAAAGCAGTAGAAAGATTGAGGAGAATGAGGACAGAAGGAAGGTTAGAATCAAGGTAAGAGAGCAGGTCTTTACAGATGTTCAGGAGAGCAGTTTCAGTGCTTCTGGCCACTCGGAAGCCAGACTGGTGACTTGGAGATAACCAACAGATTCAATGTGCAGATTAAGCTGGGAGATGGCCAGCTTTTCCAAGAGTTTTCCCAGGAAGGTAGTGATGGAGAGTGGGCGATATTTAGCCAGAGAGGAAGGTTTTGCAAAGGGCTTCTTTAGGAGGGGGTGCACATGGGAGTGCTTGAGGGGGAGGGGAAAGTTCCAGTGGTAAAAGAGTGATTGCAGAAATTGTCAAAGGCTGGAGCAAGGGTGTTGATGGGGTCCTTGATGGTTCCGGATGAATAGGGAAGAACCTGTTTTGATGAGACTTTCATAGATTGGACTTGTCTAGAAACATTGTCTGGGGTGAACAAGGCAAAGGAAGAGAAGGGGGGAGGAGAGGATGCCAAAGGCAGGCCAGGAGTAAAGGAGGAGGAGAAGAGGAAGAGAGGGTTGACAGGATGTCCTGCGTTTAGTAATGACATGAAAAGCCAAGGCCATACAGAGGGCCTGGGAGGGAACAGGAGATGTAAAGACCTCAGCAAGATTGGCTAGCTCTTTGCAGATTTGGACGAGCACAGCCGAGTTGTTAACTGCCACAGAGACACAGGCTTGGATGTGTGCTATCTATTTGGTGAGGACAGAGAGTCTGTATTGCCTTTGGAGCAGGCCAGTTTTTCAGAGGGTGCACCTGATGCCCTCCACTTCCTCTGAACACCTTGCACTTGCGTTTGAGGGTGACCAAGTCAAGAGTGTTAGAGATAAAACGATGCATGTTAGAAAGGGCTGTGTCAGGATGTGAGTCAGCCAAAGGTGCAGAAGCAGGAGTGAAAGTAGAGGTGAAAGCCTCAACTAACACACGCTTCATGGGACGGATGGTTGAGAAGGTAGGTGGCAGCGCTGGAGTCGGCTTGGCCAGAGGGGTAGAGAGAGACAGAGGTGGGAGGAAAGGAAAAGTGATCACTCCAGGAGAGAGAAGTAGTGAGAGGGTTGGAGAAGGGGAGGTCTTAGGAGAACACAACATGCAGGGTGTGCCCGGTAGAGTGAGTCAGGCCAGAGGTAAGAATAGAGAGATAGAGTGTCACAGAGGTTGTGAAAGAATCTTGCAGAAGGACAGGTAGCATCCAGGCAGATGCTAAGGTTTCTGAGGAGGAGAAGTTGAGAGTTAGAGGCGAGGAGGGAGGAGGAGAGGTCCGCCCACTCAGAGATGAAGGAGGCAACCTGGCCGGGCAGCCTGTAGATAGTGGCCACGGTGCAAGAGTGGCCAGGAGAGATAGAAAGCCTGCAGACCAGGCATTCAAAGGTGGAGTAGTCTTGCATAGGAATGATAGAAGCAGGGATCCACTCTGGGAAGATCAAGGCTACACCCCCACTGGGGCGGTTGGTTCTGGGTGTGGAGAGGATCTTGTAGCCATCAGGAAGGAGAGTGTCAAAGCGTGTGACAGAGCTGGCCGTGAACGATGTCTCGGTCAGCCCGAGTATTTCCAGATCGAGTTCTTCCAGGAGACGGTAGATGTCAGAGAAGTGCTTGACTGCTGAGCGAGAGTTACGAGTAGCAATGTAAAGCAGTTTAACCCCTTTGAGGAATTTCCATGAAGGAGTACAGGTCAGAGATATGCCCTGCGCAAGTGTTGCAGGCGCTGGAGAATGGGCAGAGGAGGAAGGAGGAGAAGGAAAGGTAGCCAAGAAGGAGGAGGTGGGTGTCAGAGGGGTGGTGGAGGAAGGAGGCAACAGGGTGACTGTAGAAGCAGCAGAGGCAGCTGTAGAAGTGGATGAGGATGGAGGTGGCATAGGAGCCAGAGAGGGGAAAGAAGGGACAGCAGGAGCATAATGGAAGTTGATAAGGCACACAAAGCATCTTTCAAAAGGATGGCCTGATGACCTTGGACCAAGACAGTGCCATTTAGGTAGACATTAATGTTGGTCTTGGAGGAGTGGAAGGGGGTAAGGAGGGCCTCCCACTGGGTTTCGCCATTTATGGATGAAGACGAAAAAGGAGAACGAACAGAGAACATATGGGGATCCATAGGCCTGGAGTGGCAATGAGAAAGAGGATGTCAGTAATGGTCTGTCTGGAGAAAGCACTGGTGTAGGTATCAGCAGTAGGGAGGCCTGGGTTGCCAGACTTAGTTAGAAGGATAGGATAGTCGATAGAAATGAAGTTGGAGAAGATAAGTGAGACAGAGAGGAAGAGTGGGGGGAAGAAAGGAGGGTGGAGGGGAGGGTAGCTCTGGGAAGCAGGCAGGTGGAGGAACACATTAGGGCGGGGGACACAAAAGGAGGAAGGGCAGACAGAAGATAGAACAACAACAGAACATCAGATGCAGTACATAGGCAAAGGCCAATCACCAACAGAACATGGTAGTAAAGAATGGACACGAGAGGGATGCAGGCAGTACAGTGTAAGCAAACAACCATGGAGAAACAGAAACAACAGAACAGAACAATCGCACAGGAACCTAGAAGTAAATAATTAACACAGCAGGGATGCAAGCAGTACAGTGTAAGCAAACAACCATGGAGAAACAGAAACAGCAGAACAGAATGATCACAAAGGAATCTTGAAGAAAAGAATGAACACAGCAGGGTTGCAGGCAATGCAATGTAAGTCAGCAGCCATGGAGAACAAAATCTCAACAACAGTACACAATAGGTCAAGAGAAGGGAGCTAGGAAAGGGGGGAGGGATAGGGAATGTGGGGAATGTGGGGAGTCCAGTGGTTAGGATAGGGAAGGGGTGCGTGCTGCTGAGTAGAGAGAGAGCTCACACTGCCTAGAATTGCGAGGAAGCACTAAGAGCCAAGGATGAGAGGGAACACATGCAGCCTAGAATTGTGTTGGAAAACCCGCGGCCAAGGATGCAAAGTACTGCACGCAGCATAAGATGCGAGGTGGCGCATGCAGCCTATGATGCGAGGGAGCACATGCAACCTGGGTTGTGAGGGAGCACACACAGCCTTAGAGGTGAAGGAGCGCACGCATCCTAGATGCGAGGTAGCGCATGCGGCTTAAGATTCAAGGGAGTACACACATCATAGAGTTGTGAGGGAGCGCGTGTGACCTAAGATGAGAGGGGTGCAAGTAAGCAGGGGGGGCTGTGCATGAGTGAGAAGGGGCAGCAGGGCAAGGGGGTTGAGTGGAGTGTAGCAAGCTAACTCCCCCCGAAACTTCTTACATGGCGGCCGCAGATAGGAATGTGAGGTTGTATACACTCACTGTCTGTGCCACAACCCCATCATCACCAAACACCTGCATCGCACAACAAAGTGTCCTTGTCCGGCAAGGACTTTGCTGCAGAGGGTCTGTACCTCAGTTCTTATAGGCACGGACGCGTGGATGTAGTGAAGTGTGCTACGTATAGTCAGGCCGCATCTCTGAAAACAGTTATATTATATATCCTTGATTGTATTTATAGAATCCTGAATGATGGTGGTTTCTGTCTGTTAGTACTGTTAGACCTATCAGCTGCGTTCAACACAATTGACCATAAAACTTTGTTTGAAACGTTATCTTATTACACAGGGATGAGAGGTCTGGCATTAGCCTGTTTCAGTTTATTTTTGTCAAATAGAAAGCAAAGGGTATTGATGGGGACTGTTCAGTTCTATTTGGAGTCCTGCAAGGAACAATTCTAGCCCCATTGCTTTTTAATGTATATATGGAGCTGTTAGGGCCTCTAAGTATGGCGATGATATACATCAACATGCTGATGATGCCCAGTTATACCCAAACATTTCATCTGAAAAAGACATGATACAATATGTGATTGACTATCAGAGATTGAATCATAGATGTCTATAGCAACAGTGACCTGATGAATATGCTGACTGAATAATCCTGCCAATCATCAATATTGTGCCAGAAATAGAAAGACATTTCTGTCAAGGAGTTCCCCCCTTCTCACCTTAGTTCGATCTTTGCTGGATTTCTTGATCGATGCCTTCTTGCGTACTGCTCGCGTCTTGAATAAGGCTGCATAAGTCTCTTCCGACTCCAGCGTGCGTTCAAGTACCGGGAAGCAGGGGTCCAGGAATCCAGGAAATAACAGGGTGCGCAACTAGCTCACAAGTCCGGAATCAAGAAGGAAGAAAGGGACTAGAATTGGGTTAGAGTGGAAGAAGCAAGGGAATAATACCGCGAGCTACGGAGCACATGTCTGTTCACTACTTCGCAATAGCATTGAGACGCGCGGGCCTGCGTGGTCGTGGCATATTTATGGAACGTACTACGTGCGCCGTGAAGGCTGGTGCGAGGCGTGTCACGTGATACGGCCATGTTGGGAGAAACAATGAATGCAAGCCCCGCCGTGACGAGGACCAGGAAGCCCAGAAGGGGCGCGTTCTGTGGGTCATGACAATTTCAGTGACAAACTGCACTCATTTTCTTTGAAGAGGGGTACATTTGAGCGGCATCGATATGCCGAGGGAACGTCAAATTATAGAGCACACACTTTGATTTTAATGTTCAGCAAAGGAAGAAACATATGAGGCAGCAAATTAGGATTGTGTGGGAGTAGAACCTAAAACCTTTGATGCAAGTGTCTTTGATAAGAAAGGAGAATAAGAATAAGAATTGGATACGGTCGTATAGGCACCTACTGATGCAACGTGATGCTGAGGCGATGCTGGGTGTGTTATATCATTATAATGGGAAAAGTTTTTGGTCATTGGTAAATCATAAAGGAAATGATTCCATGCGGGTATTGGAAAATCCTATTACAGAGGAAGTTTGGACAACTCACTTGAAGGAATTATACAAGAATGTCTCTAGTGAATGCTGTGATGTTGTCTATCAGAGAGAATGAAATATAAAGATTTCCTGTGAATATATTCAGTGGATTATCTCTTTAGCCTCTGATACTAGAGCACTTGGACCAAATGGTCAATGCAACATAATCATGAAAATGTCTCCAGACACTTAGGCCTGAGTGCTCTTTGTTTTATTTTAAAGTATCTTAAGAACTAAAACTTTGACCGAATCTTGGAAGTCCTCACATATAATCCGGATTTTTAAGAAGGGGGACCATCATGATCCACGTAGTTACCACCTGATTGCCCTCTTGGATGCTGACAACAACATGACAGCAACATGTTCTCGGTTTGTATACTTTAAGAGTTGGAAACCTGGAGAAATCAAAACAAAATGCTACCAAAGTTTCAGACAGGGGGGTTCGGGATGGATGCCAATGGGCTGGTAGTCAACTCTCTGATTGATTATGCCTGTGGTAAGGGGGCTGATGCTCTGTACATTGCTAGTGTGCATTCAACACAGTGGACTGAGCAAGAATGTGGAATTAGCTCCATAGATGGAAGCTTCTGTACCATCCTTTAGACATCTTAATCTACATTTGTAATGGCATCAAGATTCAGGTGATGCTGAATGTACAGGGCGAGGCCACCAATGCAATTTCAACTGCACAGAGTTTTGGCCCCTTGCCTCTTCAACTTGTATATTTCAGATTTTGGGTAGTTCTTAAAAAATGCAGCATTTGTGCCACCGATATTTGGTGAGGAGCAGTGTTTTTGGGTGGGCTATGCTGATGACGTCCTTTTAATTGTTAAAACACTCATAGGCTTACAGCATCTACTGACACATTTTGAAGAGTATACTACTCAAAATAAATTGTAGGCTAATGTGTCAAAATCAATATTTTGTATTTTAATTTGAAGAAAACTAAACCAATAAATAGCAAACGGTTTATGGAAAGGAGTTTGTTGCCCATAGCACAAATAGTAACATATTTTAGTAAGGTCTTCCCAACCGACAATTTGGAAAACAATATATGGACTAAATGCAAGCAGTTGGGGGCCAAAATGATTTCCCTTTCAAGAAATCATTGCAGATTCTCCATACGTTTGTTGATCCTGTTTTATAATCAGAAAGCTGTCCCTTCTATATTGTATGGTGCGAATCCTCTCCGTTATCTGAAAGACTGGATTTTGACTGCCTCGATTGCATGCCAGCTGAAATCATACGATATGAGTTGGGATTGACCTCATTATCTTATTTGGTTACTTGGAAACAATTGTCATTCTATAGGAAATTATTCTATGCTGACATTGAATCTCTATATCATGCAGTAGGTGAGCAGCAAGAGGGTTTTAATATTAGGTGTTTTTATTATTTCAAAAAGAGATGTAGAAAAATATTTGAAATGTATAATGCCCCCTTGGAAAATGTGATAACTGACTCTTCTTTATCGAAGAGGAAAATGTTTGAAATGGATTGAAGTAGTACTTCTGATGAGAGGAAGAAATTCAAACTCCATTCTGACATATGCTTAGAAGAAAAAAAAAGAGGGATTTTGTTAAATTACATAAAACAATGCCCCAATCAGAGAATTATATCGACTTTTTTAAGTAATAGTTTTAATCTTATTCATATAGAGAGAATGTATAGATTAGAGCTGTATCAAAAAAATGCAATATGTCAATTTTATAATCAAAACCCTGAAACATTAAAGCATTTAATGATAAATTGTTCATACTTTCAAAAGAAAATGGAAGAACTGTTTAATAGGTATGTTCATGACATTGATTCACAGAATTCAGACCATTTTTGTATTGCATTTTAAGAGCGCAGCTGATTTCGCTATTAATTGGTATGGTCATCTTTTTAAAGTTGATGAAATTGAGTGATGTGTTTTAAAGAATGTTTGGTATTGAAATTTGTCCTAAGAATGATAATGTTAATGAATGTATTAAATTAATTCCATTTTAAATCGTATTTAGCTGTGTTTTATCTTCTCTCTTCAGCTTGTTCTGTGTATAATGTTTGTAATAAACCTATGTATAAATACAACATTAAAAAAAAAACAGCAGTGTTGGGCTATTTTTATTATTAAAACATTTTGGGGTCTTCTTTTGATTTTTCTTCCTTTACTGAAACATTAGTTTTTTTTATCTTGGATCCAAGATGACTTATTTACTACATAAAAATACATTTGTAAAATGCGCTCATTTCCAGTTACTTTCATGAAGATCAGTGAAAAACAATGTCACCCTGAACATGTTTGGCATCTAGTACAGCCTTCAGTCTTATCAAGGAATGGCTCTGGCAATTCAGTTTCAATCAGTGTTCCGCAAACATCTACTGCTCCACTGAAGGCTGTTTTTCATGCAGCTGCTCGTCTGGTTTTTGGAGTGCAATGGTTTGACCATATTACTCCTATTCTGCAGTACCTCCATTGGTTGCCTTTGAAAGCTAGTATGATCTTTAATGCCTAGCTATAGTCCAAAAAGCAATCCATTTTCATACTTCTGGTTATCTGACTAATAAATTGAACATGTCTGGAGTATCTAGAGGCCTTCAATGCCTGGTCTCTCTATTCTTAGAAGTACCTACATTTAAATGTGTAACTCTTGCCAAAAAATCCTTTTTTATTGTGTTAATTGCACACATTGTACATTTACACAAATTGTACACACAAAGTTTAATTATTTCACAAATTTCATAAAAAACATATAGGATCGGTACACCTATCACACTATACTTAAGTAATATGTACACCAATTTAACAGCAGGGAAAAAAGAAGAAAGAAAACAGAAGAAAAGAAAGGAGAACGAAAGAAACAAAAAAAAGAAGAACAGAGGGGAAAACAAAGTTCCTGTTATAACACTTTATTGATACTTGTAGTGCTAATCCACAATTGTTGTTCGTGTTCACCAATTAACATTGACATGCTTTGATTAGGTCTAGGATTCCTTGCTCTGTGACTTTATTAATTTCTGCGATGTTGCTGAATAACATTTTTACGAGAGCTATCAGTAATGCAGTTGGGGGCTCGTCATAAACTTGTGCCATAAGTCATTAGTCAAGACTGCCGACACTAAGTGAATGAACCTTTCAAAATAGCATACCCTGTGGTTTGAGAATGCAGGGCACAACATCCCTAGATGAAATGAAGACTCAATAGAGTTTGATTCACACATTCTACATGTTCGCAGTTCTCGAGGGACTCCTACCTTCGGGCCCAACACTTCTTGTATAGGAAGACAATTCAGCGGAGTTTTAAATACCACTCACCAAGTAATGTCTTAAGTGTGTTGGGGGTACGTAAACAAGTTCCTTACCCATGTAAAGGTATAAGCGGCTCAGATCCTGCCGGTCGGTTGACCTGTCCGACCTTTTAAATTTGTTCTTAAACACTATTTCCGACTCTGAACCATCTAAATCAATCATAGTGGTAAAGTTATCACATTTTTTTTTTTTCCAGAAATGGTTTAGTGTTTTACAATAGTAGGGTGTTTAGGTAGAACCCCAGAGAGTTCTCGCTGCTCTTTCCAAAGTATAGATCAAAGATAAACTCCTGCAGATGCACTAAGACCGTCAGGACATGAGGCCCACTTCAAGTCAGATTGCACTTATCGGGACTGAAACTGGGAGCCCCAACATCTGTTTCAGGATTGCCCTGCAGTGCATCATAAAACTACCTGCACGAAATATTCATCAGTTCCCACCTGTAGAGGACAATAGGCAACACTTTCACTATATAGAACTCTATTAGCGGAACGAAGGAATTTGCACACAGTTTGCTTTTTATCATTTTCAACAGTGACAGACATAATGAGATCTTTTCTTTATTTCGGACTATTTTTTGTTTGCTTTGTTTCTTAACTGTGATCTCATAGCCTAGATTGCGAATTGAATCAACTTGCTGTATTGTGGTGTTGTTCAGTTTCAACGAGTACTCCCTGCACTTCTTCATAGTACTGCTGAACATTACATAAAATGTCACGGTGTTTATTTGCAGGGAGTTTTCTTTGAGATACGTATCAACCCTGTCAAGTTGCCGTTGGAGAGCTGCCAGGGTTTATTAAATTAACAAAATGCCGTTGGTGAATGCTATACACCTAAGTTTCATTCCCGACCACGTGGGCACAAACCTTTCCCACTCCTTGCTGGCTTCCCACAAGTCAGCCATGTAGAAGTTTGAATAGGGTGGGGGCCAAAACGCACCCATGATGCATTCCTTTTTTCAACAGGATTTTCTTGGATAGTTCTTCTGATGCATTTAATCTTACTCTTGTGGAGTTGTCAGAGTACTGCAGTTAGACCATTGCTAAGAGAGCAGGATCGATCCCCCATTTTGCACCCCTCTTGCTAAAATATCCTTTTCGGGTGCTGCGGTGTTTGATTGGAATCCTCAAAAACATGGCTCTGGAAGTATACTTTGAAATACTTTTATCGCTATTGGTCTATTGTTTTTAATTCTCCCGTCATGTTAATGTTTTTCCATGCAATCTTGTATTTGAAATTTTATCTTGATATAATTTTTAATTTATCTATATATTGTATATGTAAACTGCTGTAAAGCCATCAGATGCATTTGCACCTTGTTTGCGATATATAAAAAAAAAAAAAGGGGCATAGATTCATATCCCTAGCTCTCTCATTTCGTATGCAGATCAGATGTGGTGTTGTCAAGGATCATTCACTCGGCCTTCTCTAAGGAGGTGGGATTGAGAGAGACAATCACTTGACCTTTTCTAAACGTTTGGACACTTAATCATAACCACAGCCATTGCCAAATCCAATAGTAAACCTGCCTGAACAGTATATCATATGGAAATGGTGAAAATAATGCAGACTGGCTCCATCCTATCTTTGGAATGTATTTATTAAGAGTTAGGGAACTAATTCTATGTTTGCTCATAAATGTTTTCTCTCTAACTTACTAAATGAAGTATGTATCTGTGATTACCGGTTTGGAATCAACTGCTGTGCTCTCTGACCTGAAGGTTTCATTGCTTAGCCTTAGTGTGTATTTTCAAGGACAAACAAATCATTGTATATGTTTGTACTTCTCTGTTTACATGGAATTATTGGAATGCTCTTTGTAGGCCTCATTGTAGCCCTAGACCACGCTCACACAACCACCTAAGAGTAAGCCTTTTAGACTTCAGTGGCTTTGCTGTTAATCATAATAGGTTGGCCCTCCAAAGTGGACCCCCAAGGTTTTGATTTTGTAAATCCAACTTAATAGCTGCCATTAGTAATCACCACAATGTGTTCATGGACATGAAGATGTGCCCCTATTGCATTCATTACACAATTGCACTGGATTTCATGCCTTACACTGATTAATGTGCTGAATGACAAAACAAAATCTGAAATGATGTAGTCTGAGGATGCCGCCATGGACCCACTCTTTAATATGGATTTACCATCACTTTAATAATGAGACTGTTCGAGCTTAATATTTATTTTGCTTTGGAAATGTGTGTGCTTTTACAAAGTATTGTAATTCTATTGAGTACACATTGTACGTACACCTTACCTAGAATATCTTTGTATGCTGTCAAGAGATGAATGGTTACACTCATGTGGACATTGAATAATAGTGTTAGGAAATGGTATGTTTCTTTCAGCGTTCTCCCTATTACGAGCTGCTTTATATATTGTGATACAAAGGTGACTCAATGGCACAACAGCTGTCCAATGTACAATCAAAGTTTGCCTACAAAAGTTTGCACACTTGCACCGCAGTTTCTTTAAAACTTTTTTACCTGTCAAACTACAAAAGGTTCCTCCACATTTACTGTTAAGAATGTTACATTTTGCAGCAGTATCAGGCCTATGGTTGTCCTGCTTGAAAATAAAGATCTATAAGCTTCCACTGTGCACAAAAGAACAATGCCTATGAATTGCTGTAGTGCAGGGGAAATATACAAGATGGAATCTCTGTTGCTTTAGGCCCCATCTCAAAGCAGTGATTTGCCGTAAAACATACTTGCCACAGTTGACTCTTTAAAGGCTTTCTTGAAAAGATATGTATTCTCCTCGGCTCTAAACATCTATGTAAACACCCCAACCTGGCAGGCTTTTATCCGTGTTTCGTGCAACCCAAAGCGGGCCTAAACGATAAGCGTCACTAAAATGTACACCTTTACATGGCCCTGCCAATCTCGGCAGACAGACAAAGGCAGGAGAGTGCCCGCTAAGCGGCACAGTCATCGTGAATTCTTTCAAAATGCTGTCCTCAAAGGAGTATGTTTTTTTCGTTTTTTCTTTTTCTTTTTTTATCAAAGCCGGACAAAGCAATCTGATGCCTGGGCCTGCAGCAAAGCACACATGTCATGTATTTCTTGAAAGGGTTATCATATCGGAGTTTTTCCATGATCGTTGACGCGTCCATCCCTTGGGCTGGTGATAGGTGATAGTTACCTTGGGCGATAGCAGGAAATGAGACATTTTCAGCCTGCGTTTGTCATTGTGTCTTACCGGATCCGTCCCCTTCATCTGAGAAGTAGAGAATACAAATCAGAACCATCTCACCAGCAGGTTGAATAGAACATTACCAACCATGAATCGTGTTCAGCTATGTACTGGGAATAACACAATGATTTGCATTTCTATCAATTTCTTCAACAATCCCCTGAACCATATCAAATAATAATAATTAGTAATAATAATAATTTAATCTTTTAGTATTTATATAGCGCTATGAACCCTCAGTTATCTGAGCGCTGATTATTACAGTGTGTGGTGCTCATTTATCGACTTCAGAAGGATGAAGGTTGAGTTTGGCCTTGCCAGGATTCGAACTTGCATCAGCAGGCTCTGCACAGATGTCAAAGCGAGCAGTCTACTCGCTGTGCTATCTGACCTTTATTACTAGTATTATTATTATTATTATTATTATTATCATCATTATTATTATTGTTAATAATAATAATAATAATAATAATAATAATAATAATAATAATAATAATAATAATAAAATATATTCAGCGCTTTTTTTTTTCCTGGGCTCTGTCCTGGCACTTATTTTGAGCCTCAGCACTTATTGTCTCAGCACTTTAATTAATGAGCAGGTGCGAGCTGTAGTGTGGCCCCAAATATGGCGTCATTGTGCAGTGCAGCTTTGGGTTGTGGCAGCAGTGGCGGGGATTTGCCCAACCGCAGTGCCACAGGAGTGCCAGAAAATATTTGGGCCCTGGTTCTTATTCATTTTACAAATTAAGCACTGAACACATTCAGTGGTGTTGATGGCATTAAAAAAATAATGAGCTATTACATACTTTAGCTGAGATAGAAAACATATAACCATTTTGTATTGTTTATTCTTTGTGTAGCCAAGTTATACTTTTTTCATTTCAAATGGTATTCTGAATTCTAAGAAACAGTTAACCTAACACGGTGTACTTTTGTTTTAAAAGGTTGTATTGACACTAACAACCTACAATGCAAAGATGTCATTCACTTTGGGGAAAATATGCATCACAATATGATGTTTACGCAATGCTAGCTTCCGATTTCACTAAACTAAAAATCATACACTGTCTTCCGTAAAATGCTGAAAACTAACCTGTTCAAGTAAGCCTGTATTCTCGCTCCAGCCAGAATGCTGTTCCTATGTAACCAACTGAACAAGCATACATACCTAAGTCGCTATTCTCTCCTCTACTATGCCTGTCCAATGTATTCATGTGCTAAGCAAGTATTCTGTAACATAAGATATTTCATGTATTAAGCAAGTATTCTGTAACAACGACACAATGCCTCTGGGCCGTTGTGCGCTTTATAAGTTCAAATAAATAAATAAATAAATAATGCAGGAATTAATTTTATATCTCAAAAAGTCAGAATGGCAAACTAAGTGGAGCACATTTTAATTAAGCATGTAATCGAAATCTAATGCATAAAAGCCTTGCATAAGGCTTTTACACACTAGATCCTTGTCACTGCTCATTTTCAAACATTTACATGGCCGAGAGAAGGGGTTGATCGTAATTTACGATTCCGCCATGCATTTCCTCCCCACCATACAGCTAGTAGAGCATTTGTGCTAGGAATCCATTGTAAATGTGCATGCCATGCGTACATAGGTAGCAGTGTTTACTTCATTTGCAGAGCGGAGTGAAAAAAAGGGCAGCATATAAGTATGCGGGCCTCCGTTTTACCCTCCCCTTTTGCACACTGCCATGCAAATGAGGACAATTGGTGGAGGGGTTCTGTGCATGCAAAAGTGCAAACGTTCATGCCGATTTGCAGGGACTTCAAAAATAAGCCCCGGTATATCTGTTCAGTTTTAAAAAAATAAATAAATAACTTTTGCCTGGAAGAAATGTGTAGAAATAATAATGTACTTAGACTTTGGGCGACACTTTTAATAATAGCGTTAACGGCATGCAATCGTCAATCAACGCGAACACTTATGTGTCGCTGGTTCCCTGCATGCAATATTTACCACTCCTAAAGTGTAAAGTAAAGAGTAAATCAAGGTGAAATCACCTTTACTCTTTACTTTTACTCGATGCTTTGGGAGAAATAAAACACTGTCTGGAAAATACAGTTTGCAGTTTTTTTATAATAGATTCCAATGGCATCTGCCTGCTCAATAGCAGCAGCTAGTGAGAGTCCTATCCCTGTGGAAACCAGTGGTTTTACACCTACATGAAAATCTCATCCAGGCTTAAAGCCAAATGCTCTACTGAGATGGAGCAGGAAAGCAAAATAGAGAAGCTATCTCTGTGTTGCTGCTTTTCTATGACTCAGATGGAGCATAAGCAGAGAGCAGAAACTACATTTATGCTTTCCTTTTATGCTCATCATAAAAAGACCCACTTACAATTCTGAAGCATGTATTTTTATGTATCGGTAACACATACATTTTCTCCAATGTACTCGGTGAAATTGGAACACATGTTTACTTTTCATTAAGGACTTAAACTTTGACAAAATTATATAGTAGGAGATAGTTTTAGGCACATGGGTCTGCAGCAATGGTCTGTGGGTTTAGAGTACAACACCAATAGTCCCTTACCATTTTTTTTACAGTAAAGGTCTGATAGGAGTTGTAGTCCTAAACATCTGAAGATCTTATGGTTGCAGACCCAAGTTTTAAGGGCATTGTGATTCAATGTTACTGTACATCTTCTGTTTAACATGAGTAACATCTCTGTTGATTGTACTAAGCTTGCACACACTCTCTCAAACCCTTGCTGTCGAAGACAGAGAAGTGGAGAGTATTGGCAGAGCATAGGCAAGAACAGTAAAGCATGTCATGATTATGGACACAGTAGCCATCTCCCACTTAAACAGCAGCAAAGGGCAACAACATCCATGTCACGTTGCAACTCCAGTACTTGCCTTGCTTGCCCTTCCCTCCTATTTCTTTATCAAAGGCAGTAGACATTGAAACACAGGTTATGCATCATTGAACAGACGCAGGCCACTGAGCTCCACTATGCTGTTATGACCTGCATATCTTCCTTGCGCTGCTGGCAATGACCACTAACAGGGGCAGCCGTGAGGGCCCATGCAAGGGCTGGATCACTGATATCAGCTTCACAGCAGGCCCTAGCATAATTTCCCATGAGTCCTGCAGTCAATGGCAACCATGCAATAATGATCCTCTCCTCCTATCCTGTACAGTTGATTCCTTTGATATTAATGATGTAGAGTATTTTATAGCTAATCTAAATCTAAGTGTTTGGATATTGCTGCCTTTTACTTGCTGTAACAATTAGAATATCCTATCAACCTGCATAGCACACCTGATGTTTGCAAATGTTGTGAAAATGACGTTTGTACTGCCTTTATTTTAAAGAATAAACCAGACAACATTGTCACATTTGAAAAGCTGTCCCAGAACTGAAGACACTGTTTCTCAGGTATTACAGCAAGCCATGTAATTGAAAGTTTGAAAAATGTACTTTATTCACATGTCCCTATGATTAAGATAGCATGTGTAAAGATGATTTCCTTGCGACAAAATTGTATTCACAGTCTAAATGTGAAGAATCCATAAGTAATATGTTCCTTTATTCTGACATTTCTGTACTTAATTTGAAACTATGTTGTCTTAAAACCTAAGAATCCGATTGAAAATGCTATTGAGTTTGGTTTTACTGTGTCATGTTTATTGAAAAGGCAGGTCACAATTGCAAAAAAAACCTGAGAAATTAAACCCAGTGAGTGCCGAAATTAAAGAATAGAATCTAAATATTATGTACAATTCATTTCTCACTATCAGAGCTTGCTGAAGAGCCCACAGGGCTCCCATCTGATTGAATTCTGTTAGAAGATTATTACATGTCATTGTCAGGTCAGATGGATTTCAGGGCATCCCGAAAGGCTACTCCACTGTATGCAAGGCAGGTTCAAAGCAGATAAGCACTATACTTTTACTTCAGGCCTTTATAAGAGAAATCAGGTTTTAGCTTCAAAGAAGACATGCACATAAATCAGTTAAAATGAGCCTTGTAAAGAGTACTTTAACTTAATCGGCAAATGAGAAGCTGAGTGACAATCAGATGTTCTGTACCAGACATCTGCCTTGAATTGTCAAGGTGAAAGGTCATGGAGAATATGCACACCTAGAGTATTTTGCTTTTTGTAATGGTAACAAGGACATGGACTATTTAGGCAATATATGGTCTCTGCCCTCTGTTGGAGAACAGCCGTAATACCCTCTGGTGGAGAACAGCTGCAATTGCACACCAAAGAAATACATGCATTTAACATGAAGACAAAGAGGGTCATTCCGAGTTTGGTGGCAGCCATGGTGCTACCAGCACCATGGCTGCCTCCAAACTCGGGTCCGGGTCCAGGTATGTGGTGTCGGAATGGGGACTTACCGGGACATTCCGACCTATGCGGACCCGGTAAGTCTCCATTGCGAAAACCATTCCCCATTCCCAGTTGAGCCCACATAGGGCTCAATGGGAATGGGGAAATAGCTAATAATGGGCCAGCAAATTGCAGGCCCATTATTAGCTCCATTGTCCCTTAACGGGTCCCACTAAGGCCAGCTGGTAAAACCAGCCGGTCCTGGTGGGACCCGCTAAGGGACTTCATAATAGGGCGGTAGGGTTTAACAGCACCAGCATCCTTACCGGTGCCGTTAACCCCCTACCGCCAGGGTCGGAATGACCCCCAAAGATTTGATTGGCAACATATTTGGACCGTTTGTATAGAAGAGGAACCTCTGTCATATTCTTTAATAAAAACACTAATTTCTCATGTTTCAAATTACCCATGGAAAAAATGTGTACAATGGTCAAATTTCATTGCAAAATATACATTAACACCTATAAATATTCGCCTGACATGCATAATATTTTATCAAGGTAGCACATAAGAGTCAAAAGTTACAGGGAACAAACTAAATTAGCATCTTTTTAATGAGAGTTGTTTCCCTCCCACCCTTGGGGGTGGGAAACCACACCTTTGTCATAGTATATATTTTGATACGCATACAACAAAGGATTATGGAATATTGGTCGAGGAAGAGTTAGAAGGGGAACACACTGGACATTAGAGAGAAGAAGGACAGGAAAGCCCACTGAGAGAAAATAGGCCAGAACAACCAATAGAAGGAAGATCAGTAGGCACCTGAAGATTGATTTCCAAAGAAGCCACAACTGAATAGGTTCTCTGCGGGTTCTTCGAAAACCAGAAGTTACATCTGGAAAGGTAAATCCGCCCCCCCCCTCAAATTGTCCCAATTTAAATAGGGTAACATCTGGGAAGATAAAAGGACTGGTAAAGCAGGGAGGTGCTGTTTGAAAACAAGGACATAATGGCTAATATCCAAATGTTCTGGGTTCCCTAAAAATATCAAATACAAAGTGAGATGTGATTTTTAAAGGCCATGTCTGCTTTGCAGTGAAAAACAAAATCCAAATCTGAAACCATTTTGGCTGCCACTGTAAAGTGGAATTGATTTTGTTAAGTTAAGTATTATTTGTATGTATGTATGTATGTATTTATTTTTTTGTATAGCGCCGATAGCCCGTGGGCATCAGGGCGCTTAGGCAAACAACGAAAAACAAAACAATACAATAGGAACGTCTGCGCTAAGCCATGAGGTGGTCATAATCCCCCGTATCCCAGTTCATCATCTGAAAAGATGAGTCTTCAACCCTTTCCTAAAAACAGTAAGGTTGGTAACGGTTCTGAGTGTTTCTGGAACACTGTTCCACAAGCTGGGGGCCTGCACCAAAAAGGAACTGCCCAGCCCAGATTTCAATTTAAACTTGGGGACGATCAACAGACATTTACCCTTTGAACGAAGATTCCTACTGGGGGTATGAAGCACTAAGCCCTTTTTCAGATTCTCAGGAGCAGAGCCGTACAGGCATTTATGCACCAGGCAGAGAGCTTTGAATTTAATACGCTCCTCCACTCTGAGCCAATGCAAGGCTATTCTCTCTGCAGTAACATGATCTCTTTTCTTCAGATTTTTTACCAGCCTAACCGCGTTGTTCTGAAGCACCTGCCAACTAGAAACATCCTTAGATTTGAAGTATAATTGTGGTTTAAACCACAGTGGAGTCAAAGTGGGTCATAGTGCAATGGCAAGTACTATCTCTGTGAATGGTATCATGCATTTAATGCAGCCAGTGAGATCCATAGTATAGTCTTAATGTGTGTGTGCAATGAAATGCATGCTTAAAAAAATTGATTAAATTCATTACGAACTGTGTGAATTGCATAGCCTCTTCATTCCCCGGTCTCTCAATGCTCAGGCCGAGTCAGGTGTAATCTGGGAGAGAAGGGGGTCTTCAACTCAGGATCTGTTTCTTGAGAATAGTACACATACAGACCAGAAATATACAAAGCGGTGGATGTAGACTGCATACAGCTGAATTGAAACAAGCTCATTTGTCTTTAAAACCTGTGCCGCCCCCCACACACCAATACATTAGAAGAACATATCTATGTTTAATGAATCCCACAAATGGATGCATATTGAGATCTGCACCCACACATTCTACAATGTAGTATAAATGTGGATTCAGAACAGAACATATAGATTCCAGAGAACATTAACGTTGAATTCAAACGTACATCAGCCAATGCAAAAAAGTTACCATTTGCATATAGATGCTTCAAATATAGTCCCATGCTAGCCGGTCATTGTCTATATGTGAAGTGGCCTCTACATAATTAATACATTTACTAGTCACCTGTATAATGGGGGTGTGAGAAACCAAAGGGTATCTCACCCATTAGTCCCTGGGGATCTCTCTCTCAGGTGTCCAGGGCACGGCTATCGCCTTTGGATCCAGACCTTGAGGGTGGACCAGTGCACGAGGATCACCTGGGTGAGGGGTCTTCAGGGAGTGGGGGTGAGATAGCCGATGGTGAAACACGGCATTCCCCTCTTTTTTGTTCATCTACCACATCCTATTTTTCAGGATTTTCCAAAGTCCCAACTCCCCACCCCCTTTTTACACAAACACTGGGCTGAGGAAGAGGGTGACTGAGAGTAACCAGATTAACTATCTCACATCGTACTGGGCATGTCCCGTTAATCGAGTCAGGCAAAGTTAGGCACTTAACCCTAAGTGCATACACCTGATACCAATTAGCTCTCCTCACACAAATAAAAGGCAACACCTAAAGAAAGACTCTGAGCAAGGTGGAGCATGAGAATACGCAGAGCTTCCAGGATGAAGGCACAACTACTGGAGCAGAGCAACCAACCAAGGGATGAGAGCAGTGGTCCGAAAACCCCAAGGCTTCCCTATTGGAGGATGTTGCCTCCAACAGGCCTTGAAAGATGCACAGAGAAGGCCAGATCCCACAAGCAAAGATTGCATTGTGTTTCAAGGATACCAGCAACCTTCCCGGGTGAATGGCAGAGTTGGGGGAGCGAGGTCAAGCCTGTGCTACTAACCTTCACTCAAAAATCAGAAAGTGCCAAACAAGAAAGAAGAGGACTCAGAGGGTGAGTTGGCAAGCGACCTGAGAGACCTGTCTGTGTTAATGTGAATAAGTAGTAACATCATATTACAAGTGAAGGCTGCAAGTGTGTGGATGAAACACGACAAAAGGCAAACAGATGAATGAAATACAGCTGCAAGATAAGCGATACTAAGTAACAGAGTGCTCTGGCGAAATGAAGTAGCCCATTCCAAAGTCTCTGTGAAAGGTGCATTGTTTGAAGCTGAAGGGCGATCAAACCGCAAGAGTGAAAGCCAATAATGAACATTGAATCAAAGTGGTCTGAGCCCAATTAAGGGCGACCTGATGTACATTAAGGTTGGGAAAGGGATCCCCCTTGCAACTTGGTCTGAACTGCATTGTGAGAGGTCTGAGCCCAGCAGATGGGGACCTACGACAACATTGTGATGAAAGGTATGAGCCCGGCAGAGGGGGTCCTTTGTGAACGTTTTGGTTGAAACATTATTTTGAAAGCCAGAGAAAGGAACTTTAAACGTGGAATGCCATGCGGGCCTCAATTCACGGTTGTGAACTGTGTACTGTGTTGAAAGCTGAGCCAGAGTGTGTCATCCTACCTACAAGGATTACATTACCTTGTGATGCCTAACATGGGGAGGAAAGTTGGTCAGCCACATTATCATTTGAACACTGACATTTCCTTTTGCAAACATTTTCTCCTTTTTACACTTTTTGTACAAGAGATTGGGTAGGCATTTGGTTTTTGGTTAGTATAAGCCATTTTGATTTGACAGACTCCACTAGGACTGTTTTGTTTATCGTTTGATGGCCAAGACTACCCCCATCTTAGTTATAGCGCAGAATAAGAGTTTCTCCAACCCCAACATTATCAATAAAGGTTCTACAAATTATATCCATTGTATCAGTGTCAATACGTGCGATAACATGCCTTCCCTACATGCAGTTGTTGGTGTGTGATAGCATCTTGCCTTCTCAGCTCTTCATTTACTCAATGCACAACTGCTCCCTATATGTGTTCCCTTTGCAGTAAGTGAGATTAGAGGTTCATTGCTCAGACACAGGTGCCAGGAGAAAGACTGCTGTGCATTACAAGCTGTGAATATGTTGTGATAGTAAATGGGAGGGGAGAGTATCTAACTATAGCTGTTTTGCTCCATGTTCCAAGCCTCACTTGCAGATTGCCCATGCTGCTGCTGGAATTTTGCACTCCACCCGCAACTGTGTTAATTGCTAAAACACAGCACATAGCGTGCATGCGGTCAAGTGCATGTTAAGTGTAGTCATGAGTATGCTGCTGGCTGCTGGCTAATATATCACCACACTGAAAGTGAAGCTATTCATCAGTTATTTTCTGAAAGGGTTTTCACATGCGAGAGCAACTATACTAAGGTAGGATAGAACTCTCTACTATCTGTGTGTTGAGCTGATCTGCAGGCACCACCAATATCTCTTTCACTATTTAAGACTGCCTAAAAGCAATCAAACCAGTCCAACACCTTCCCCCACAGATGCCAGGCATCTCCCTTCTGCTTCACTCCACCAGGAAATCACACCTCTGTGATGATTAGATTAGGGGTTGAGAATTTGGGGCTGCAGGGGAAGGGGACAATGGACATACTCTGGCTGAAAGGACATGCAAATTGTGAAGAGTCATAAATGGCCTCTCCCTGAAGGAACTGGGAGGAGATTGCTTCAGAGCTGCCAGGAGAAGAAGGAGGCGGAGACAAACCACCATTTGCTGCTTTACAAAGGCCAAAAGCACATTTTTTAAAAGACTGATAAATTACTGTGTAAAATTGTGAAAATTATAGAAATAACTGCATTGTTAATGTGATTTCTGGATGCACGTTATAAGAGACGCCAGAACTCTGCGAGATGGTCTGGGAAATAATAGCGGAAAACATGGTTTTACACCAAATGTATTTATGCCAAAAGCACAAAACTTCATACTCGTATGCCCATATTCAATGCACACATTTGTACACATTTTCTGATAAACTGGATATTGTGTTCCGGACAAAAAGGGCAACATTCTGTCAAAAGCAGGCACAAGATCCTACAGCGACGAGGTTTGGAGGAGTATCTGCTACACACCATATGTAATCTATGTATGTTATTGTTATAGAGATTGCACACATGTAAATATGTATTGTACTAAAAGTAGATGTTATGTTCAAACGGACAAGGGGAGGATTCTCTGACTCATAAACCCACATCATCATGGTGACACCCTGTTTTCTCCTCCAATCAAGGGAGAGAAGAGACTCCAGCCAATCGTTTGTCTAATAGGCATGCTTAGGATAACCCAGCACACACCCCCTTTATCATAAGCATAAATAGAGACAGCTCAGACTGAAATAAAAGACACACAGATTCACCCACTAACCGATTGCTGGCAGAGCACTCTGCGAGAGAACCATCCATATTCCTTGCTCCTGACTCCAGAAACTTGGCAAGAAGAAAGGCCCATTCCATTAGTTGAACCATTTTCAACTAGGCCTTGAATTTCCAGAACCAGAAAGAATCCCACACAACCTAAGGGGAACAAAAGAAACAGTCGGGCTGTGCTGTAACTGCTTTCCTGTTAAAAGAATTATTACCAGAACCAAAAGATCCAATCCTTTTGTACTGTGCTGTGACCAGAAAACTATTGCAGACCCGATCCAGTCCTGTGCCGAGCTGTGACCATAACCATTGCAGACCCAGTCCAATCTGGTGTGCCCAGCAGTCGGTCCCAGAACCAGAATCCCTGACCAGAATCCCTGACGGTTCCATTTGAAACCTATATAGTGAGTATCTATAGATAGAACTGTGTCACTAGCATATGTACTGTCCATAGTAATCCCTGTCTTAAACCCATCCTCTCTTGTATTCAGAACCGGTAGTGTTAGGAGTATTTTTGAATTGTCAGAACATTTTCTTGTGCTAAATTTCTTTCATTTGTTTTCTAAAACCATAAATTATTAGTATTGTGAATAAATAAATTGAATCCCAGAATGAAAGTGAGTAACCACCACTTGAAGGGTCTGTGGCCAGGACTGTGGAGATTCATGTGTGGCATTCTCTTTTTCTATAGTCATAATCTAGTGTAAGAAATCCTATTTGTCTTTTAAAAGCGCATCCCTGTTTTCCCATTCTTGCGCCTATCTCAGAAAAATGACCTCCACTAAAACGTCCATAACGTACTCAATTTCACCTTCTGCTTGTAGCAAACTTCCACAGCTTTCCATAGAACCAAAAACTGCATTCCAAATCCATATAGTTCTCCCACGACCGCGACTAGCGCGCTCGGAAAAGTATGCCACAAATTTTCATTTTGGGAAAATATTACACGTGTGAAATTCCTTTTGATTACACCTGACCACAATTTTAAGATTTCACATTGCTCTTTAGTATCAAAACATTGCTAGTGTTTGTATGCAACTATCTAAAGCGGCTCCCATAAGAATTTTAAACAATTTCAGCAATTTAAACCAGGTTTAGTGTTTTTGCACAATCCATTCCCAAGATAACTTTAAACCATTTTGACAGCTTGCCAATCAATTCTGTTTCTCTCTTGTGTTTGCTGGGGGGAAATTGGGATTGACATTTTGTTTGAATTCTGCATTCCTGAATACCTGCTCTTTCTCCTCCTATCTCTTTACATTGCCTGTTGGGGGGGTTGAGGGGTCTGGAGGGGGAAATAGTAACCATACTGCTATTTGATCTGAACACACACGACATATTATTTCTGTGCTGAATTATTTTGCTCGCTATTACTCCTTGTGATTAAAGAGATTGCTTAGTGTTACATCACCCCAGTGGTGATCATTGTATACCCATTAAACATAGTGTGACTAAAATTGTGAAAACATAAATGATATGATATGGCATTTGTAACACACCTATACACAAGTGTTACAAGGTGCGACGAGGCAGGGAGGGGGGGAACAAGGGGAAGACAGATAACGATCCTATAGGCCAGGTGTCATTCAGATCGCGCAAGTGCATGGGTGGAGGGAAAGGGAAAAGTGCAAGGGGAAATGGAGGGGGGAAAGTGCAGTTCAGGGTAAGTAGAAAAACAAATGAATACTAGGGCCAGCTGGTGGCAAGTGCAAGGTAAGTGCAGACAAGCGCTGGGAAGGGGGGCTGTAGGGATACAGAGACAGTCCCGCAGTGCAGGGGTTGCCATGGAGGCAGTGCAAGTGGAGAATGGCTGGGCCAAGGACTGAGATCGGTGAGAGTGGCCCAGTTGCAGATTCAGTGCAGTTTCAGTCAAGAATTTAGCAGGGGAGAGGGAGAGAGAAAGCAGAAGCAAAGAGGAAGGTTTTGAGGTGCTTCCAGAACCGGAGATGGTTTCAGGGAGGCAGGAAGGCTGTTCCAGAGGGAGGCCCCTGCCGTGGAGAGAGATCTACCCCCAACTCGTTGCTTGGAGAAACGGCTGACCCTGAGGGAGTTGGAGACGGATGAGCGAAGAGCTCGAGAAGGAAGATATTTAGGAAGAGAGGGTTGAAGGTATTTAGGCCCCAGGCTCCAGAAGGCCTTGTGGACAATGCAGAGGGTTTTGAACTTAATCCTCGCAGCCACTGGGAGCCAGTGTAGAGATTTCAGTCCTGGAGAGATACGGTCCCTGGGCTTGAGGCCAAGGACAAGTCTTGCAGTCCTGTTCTGGATAAGCTGCAGAGGGCAGAGAGTAGAGGCAGGCAGATTAAGATAGAGGCTGTTGCAGTAGACCAGCTTCGAAAGAACCAGGGCTCGGGAGACAGTGAGCTTCTGGGGGAAGGAGAGGAAAGTAAGAATACCTCTAAGGAGGTGCAGATGGTAGTGTGACTTCTTAGAGACGCCAGATATGTGAGGAGAGAAGGAGAGTGTGGAGTCAAAGATGACACCAAGGTTTTTTGCCTTGCAGGTAGGAGCAGGAAGAGAGCCAAGATAGGCCGGCCAGAGAGCTGCAGGGAAGGAGGGAGTGGTTGTGCCGATGAGTAGAAGCTCAGTCTTTCTGGCATTAAGGCAGAGGTTACTGGCGGCACACCATTCCTGGATAGCAGACAGACAGTCAGAGATGAGGAAAGGAGAAGGTAGCCTGAAAATGAGCTGGGTATCATCCGCAAAGCACTGAAAGTTGGGGCAGAGAGCAGCGATGCGGTGGGCAAGGAGTGCCAGATACTGGTTGAACAGCCAGGGAGAGAGGTTAGATCCCTGGGGGACACCACAGGTAGAGACAAAGATGTCAGAGAGGAAGGACCCCAGTTGGACCTGGGAGGGTCGATTGGAGAGGAAAGAGGTCAGCCACGCCAGAGCCTGACCAGTGATACCCAGGTTATCACGGAGACGGTTGAGCAGGATGGCATGGTTGACAGTATCAAAGGCAGAAGAGAGATCGAGCAAAATGAGAACACACGGAGTGTTGGAGTCAAGGTTCGAGAGCAGGTCCTCACGGATGTTCAGGAGAGAAGTTTCCGTGCTTCTGGCAGCTCTGAAGCCAGACTGATGGTCATAAAGACTACCAACGGATTCAGCATGGAGATTAAGCTGGGAGATGGCCAGTTTCTCCAGGAGCTTGCCCAGGAAGGGAGTGATGGAGACTGGGCGATAGTTAGCCGGGCAGGAGGGGTCGGAAGAGGGTTTCTTAAGAAGAGGGTGCACAAGGGAGTACTTAAGGGGGGATGGAAAGACTCCAGAGGCGAAGGGGCAGTTGCAAAATTCAGCCAGGGCAGGTGCCAGGGAGTTGATGTGGTCCTTGATAGTTTTGGAGGAACAGGGGTGAACCTGTTTTGACGAGACTCTCATAGATCGGACTTGTCTGGAAACCTCATCAGTGGAGAAAAGGGGAAAGGCAGAGAAGGAGGGATGAGGGGTGGCTGCAGAAGGGCCAGAGGAAGAGCAGGGAATAGAGGGAGGGAGGTGATGGGAGGAGAGTGAGGACAGGATGTCCTGAGTTTTAGCTATATAAATACATTTATAAATACATATTTTATCTTTGCAAACCAGCCTGATTCCTGGTTCAGTGTGACCGGGTGGTGGGTTCCAAGAGAGGGGCCTGATATGAGTGGTACATTGTTCAGAATAAAGAACTTTTAGACACAAAATAAATAAAGATTTCAGTTGTACATTACACACATGGCCTTGACTTAGGTGAAGTGCTGGAATGAAATCACTTACAGGACACCAAAATTGACAGTGTACTCAGTGACATCTGCAAACCATTTTTTAATCTAGATACACAGCTCCATATCATCTTTTTTTTCAATATAGCACCCTTTCCAGACCCTCTTTCGGCCAGGCAAATAACCTCTAATGTTTTTCCAGATGTTTTCCCCACCAGCTATCCGCGGACACTGGTTGATGTCCGTGGATCAAACATGGCGACTGTTTCCAAAAATATGGCGGTCCTCATGCTTTTCAGCATCCAATCAGTGGGCAGGTATGGCCCCTCTGGACCAATCAGGGTCCGACGTGATGTCCACAGACCCCAAATCAGGAAATTAGTCAGTGGATCGAACCCAGATATCACTAATTTTGTTTTACCTACTGTTTGCCAATTTTGAAACAAACTACTAGATGGATTTACAACAAATTTACAAAAGCAAACTTTCAGGACCATGCCAACCCCCCTGGAAAAAATCTAGTTAAAATCCATCCAACGGTTTGGGCTGTAGGCATGAGCAATTTTTTTTACCATTGCATCTATGATGATTTCCACACATTGTGGGACTCCCCTATAACTTTGCCACCCTGGACGAAACTGCACCAGACTTTGCAGGATCATTCTGAGGGGGCCATATAGTTTTTCTGAAAAGTTCGGTAAGGATTTGTCAAGGGGGGGCAAAGTTATAAGCCACCCAAAAAGTCTTCTATGAGTTCAGCAACTTAACCTTAAATACAGGGTCGCAACCGTAGGCCCTGTAATATATATTCAAAGAGAACCTTGCTCTGCAAAGTTTGGTGAGGATTTATCAGGGGGGCAAAGTTATAAGCTGCCCAACAAGTGTTCTTTCTAGGAGTTGAGCAACTTAACCATAATTACATGGCCGCTACGACAGGCCCTGTAATATATATTCAGGGAAAACCACCCTGGCCAAGACAGAGTTAAGATTTAACTCAACAAATCCCCTGAATTTCAGCAATCACATTTCGAGTAAGTCCACCTTACTCCCCCTGTTGAGCAGCGTATGACCACAATGATGCATCACAGATGACATCACTGATTAAAAATTTGGAAACATCTCTAATTACATGATACTTGGCATCAGCGATGAGATCAATAATTACATCAAATGTGACATTACTGATTAAATAAGTTTGATTTTTCTTTTTTACCTCTTTTGATACATATAATACCAACATGACATGGAAAAATACACTGATACAAAAGTATGATATGATTATGTGTGGTACATTCAATTGTAACATGATACAAATTGGAGAATCCCAGGAAGAAAATGTATTGGGTACCAGCCCTCCCCAGACTCAAAATAAATATGTATGCAACAAAAGCCTGTGTTACTCTGCACTCTTGCAGTCGAGATGTATGTATATACTAAGATCATGGTTATTATACTACATAGTCCACTGATTTCCAAATATATAATGTATTTAATTTGTCAATTTTTGTTCATGCCATTTCTTTTTTATTGGCTTCACATAGCAACAAAATGGGGCCGATTCATGGAACAAATGTGCACCGAAAGTCTTGGCGCAAGCTGGCGCAAGCGTGAAAAAGCAAGTGCACTGGAAGGGCCTGTGCGTGTTTACTCTGGGATGTGCGCCAAATCCAAGCGTGTCGCGCACGGGCGCACATGTCACAGCAACATCCTGAACGTCGTGCACAGCGAAAGCTCACAACGTCGGCACACACACCAAAAAGGGGGCGGAACACGGGGCGGAACACACGTGAAAAAGAAGGCATAACTGGGGAAGTACTGCAGGGAAATACACAGAACGCCCACACGCACACAAACAACAGGTATTCATGGAATCGAATATGGCAACCTGTGCACGAAAAAAGACACGCACAGGCCTCAACATGTCTGCCACACGAAGGCAGGCGGAAGCGTCCCCACGCACAGTATAAAAGTGCACGCAAACAACAAACACGTATATACAGCTACGATGAATGCCCCATTTGTCACAGCACTGATGGTGGGACACCGCAGGAGGAGGAGAATAGCAAGGCCCCACATTTTTTTGCCCCAGACCTTTTTGGGATGCCTGACGACCAGGTCTATGGCAGGTATAGGTTTCAACCTCGCATCATCCTAGAGCTGGTCAGGGAGTGGAAAGATGACCTTACATCACCCACCCTGTGCTCTCAAGCATTGGGCCCTTGGAGAAGCTGCTCAATGTCCTGCATTTTTTGGCCACTGGGTCATTTCAGCGGACAACTGCCATAGTGGGGGGGGGGGTCTCACAGGCCACGCAGTCACGCTGCCTACACCAGGTGTTGGCAATCTTGACTGTGCGCCCCTCAGTCCGCAGGCACATATACATGCCCAGAACACCTGCAGAAAGGCAGGCCGTGGTCCAGGACTGTTACAGGGTGGCACACTTCCCCAAAGTGCTCAGTGCCATAGATTGCACCCATGTGGCCATACGTCCACCTAGGGCCACTCAGCACATCTATCGAAACCTCAAGCACTGGCATTCCATCAACGTGCAAGTTGTATGCGATGCCAAGAGAATCATCACCTCTGGCTATGCAAACTACCCTGGGTCTACCCATGACATTTTCATATACAGAATGTCCCCCCAGAGCCTGGATCTGGAAGCTGGGATGCATTGCAACGCATGGCTCCTAGGTGAGTACAAATGCCTGTGCACATGCATGCATGTCACACACAGACAAATACACAAACCCAACTAATCACAACCATAATCAGCTCCCCAGGGGACAGTGCCTACCCTCTGAACAAACACATAATGATGCCAACCGGAACCCCACCACACCACCCCAGGGAACCTACAACTCTACCCATATTGCAACCAGGGGCTTAGTGGAGCGCACATTCAGAGTGCTCAAGTCTCGCTTCAGCTCCATTTACCGCCATGGCGGCCAGCTACTATATGCACCCCCAGTAGTGTGCAGGATCATTGTGGCAGCATGTGTCCTGCACAATGTTGCAACAAGGCGGGACGCACCGGTGGACATGGTGGTGCCCCCACAACCCCAACCACATGCACAGGCGCTGCCCATGGGAGGGGAAAGGGCGCGTGGCGAGGCAGCCCAGATCCAGCTTGTGGCCACATTTTTCACCTGAACTTCCACCCCTGCGGAGTGCACACAGGCCTGGCACATACCAGGTGACAATCGAAGATGACAAAGAGACAGTCAACTGTCACAACACTACCACCCTGAGAATGTTGCCACGGAAGTGCTACATTGTGTGCATCCCTAGCTACTTAAACATAATCAATCATGCGTGAGCAAAAGGAACACATGCAAGGTGTGTATCACACCACCCCCTGGAAAACAGGCCATGACAAACACTGGTATGTCACCCAAACCCTCCCAACCCACATCACCCTTGTCTGCCACACCATGACATGGCATGCAACAGCAAAAGCCCAACACATGACCAATTACATACAAAGTGACATGTGATAAATGGAAAGAGGGCCGAGACTATCACGCCTGACATGGAATCAGATGAAATGACTGACCAACAACCTCCCACACATACCAAGTCATACACAAATGCTTGCCACCAGTGGTATCATCAACAAAAGACTGAATGCCTGTTCACATGCACATTGGCCGAGCCAAATTTGCTACTCCCTAACCCGTGTGCTTTGTGTGTCCCCTGCAACACACTGCTCAGAACACAGCACAGTGAGCAGCCATTGTGTTGGGGATACACCTTGAGCATCACATAAAAAGGAAAAACAACAAAAATAACCTATTGACACATGTACACGATCCCCAAATGCTAATTGATCATGCTCTGCAGGGACACAGTGTGCCAGAGAAGGCAATCTGTGTCCACTTGTGGGCATGGAAGGGTGGTTGTACGTCTGGTGGAGCATTGTGTAACTGTGTGTGTGTGTCACTAGGGACATGCACCCAGTATATGCGTGTGAAATCAAGTGACCCTCAGTATCCTGTACACATCACATGCGAACATTGCCCATGTGTACACCCCAGCATGTTACACCACAACAATCCGCTGACACCTGAAAAGTAAACACACCACATGAACAACCATTGACCAGCAGAACACTTCATGTGCATAGTACCCCGCAATGACAATGTCAGAGAGTGCCCAAACACTGTAGCCCAAGCTTACTGTCCAACAACAAAAGGCCCTCCCTCATTTACACATCACCATGACCTTCTGAACAACTGGGTCTGGGGTATGTCGCCTTCTTCCTTCTAGTCTACCTGGCTACATGATCCCCCTACCCCTTGGTCTCCATGTTCCACCTTGTGTGTAAAAAGGGTCCAGCTCCCTCAGAGGCCACCTTGAGTGGTAAAAATACCAAATTGCAGAGAACTCCAAAGAGCCAAACCCCCAAACCAGGGAAAAAGCTTTTAGCCACCAAAAAACCCTGGAAGAGTCTCCAGTAGATGACTTGAAGTTGCAGAAAATGTCCAAGCACATGTCCAAGTAGAATGATAGAACAACCAAGGTAGCACAGTTCAACAATGGTTCCACAGGATGGGTACCATTTTTAGTACACAATATACAATGAGGATGCAACAACTGATGGGTAGTGTCACAGCTCCGGTCTCCAGGCGCAGGAGTGGCACGAACCAACCACCCCCTCCGTGGTCTGGGCGCCTGCAAGGTAAAACTTACACAGGCCTTCGAGATCCCGGCTGGGAAAGAGGGTCAGGGATCTATTGGTTGGATAGGCATTGGTATTCAGGATAATCAGAAAGAGGGGCAGGAGAGGGGAGTTGGATGGGCAAGGGAAAGTAGGCAAAATACAAAATACAACTTTTGACACACACAACACCATTCATGCCTCTCCACAAACACTATTGCCTGCTGCTTTGTTTGTATAATTTAGCTTGCCCCCGTGATGGTTCATACACTGTCAATGCAGTAAGGCAGGCGCACGTGGCCGTGCGGCAAATGGAAGACCAATGTGCAATAATCACACATAATAGAATAGTCGCTGGGTGAGCTGCAAGATGCGTATGGCGAGGTGCGACTTCAGTACTAGTCGTGTTCTGCCAGCTGCGGATTTCAATAGGTAGTGCACGTGGCAATTTGCAAATGCAAATGATATGCACTGCACTCCAGTATGTGTCTCGCTGGGTGCCCCTGTGTACTGTATTAGTTTCTGGCTAGGAACGCTACTGCGCTAATAACTCAGCTTCTATGGAGCAGGGGGACTCGAGGATATGGGCGTCGGCCCCTGTGTGTGCCCATGACAACTTGTAAAGCTACTTGGCATTTGTTCCTCAACGCGTCTTAGCTTTACTGTGCGCTTCTTCCCCAATGCCTGGCCAAGCTCCCCAGCACTGGCGCTACATAGCATGCTTGTGCAAGGGGCCTGGTGGAAGGTTGGCTGGGGTGTGGCCCCTTGTGCTGCTCACCTTGCTCGGAGCACGTCTGCTTCTGTTGGACGTCTGAGCACAAGCCCTGTGCTTCTGCTTGCGCACACATGCGCACGTGTGCACCACCCGACGTGGCCAGGTTTTAGCAGTTCTTGGCCCCGTGTCTGCTGGCAAGGGTAGTCTGGAGGCTCATTTTCCTGCACGGCATAAAGGGCATAAAAGATATTAATAAGGCTGGAAAGTTCCCTGTTTGTGTGTCTTCATGCTGGTTGTCACTGGGCCATGTTTGAGACCTACATCCGAACTCCTCCCACCATCCAAGTGACTTTGACAGCCAAAGGGTGCAGGCTATAGCATGAAGTGCATCAAGCACACATACAGGCAAGAAAAGAACATACATCACAACATCAATAAATGGACATATCAATCATGTACTCACCAAAATTGCTTGCAGACATGCCATGGAGAAAACCTACGTAATCCCCACTAGCGGTGTTAACACAAGTAGTACAGCAGCAGACAGGCCACAGATATGATGAAAGTTCAATGCCCTTGTTTAAATGGTTGTAACACCGAACCATCCTTGCGAGCCCATGGATAGGGGAAGCAGGAGTGGCATATGTGAGTCAGGACACCAAGCTGCAAACACATACACGAGACAAGCTTGAAGGGCCCAGCTGGAACAGACAGTGGATGCTTTCAAAAGCCAAAAAGCACCACACCGTCACATGAATGCACAATAGACAAGCAATTTTAAACTATATTAACTAATTAAACTAACTATAAAAAAGCAATATTAACTAATTAAACTAACTATAAAAAACAATATTAGCTAATTAAAACTAACTACACAAATCAAAAATGGCCACATACGACCTGGGGGGGAAGGCACTCAGGAGGGGGGACGTACAGGGTGCACCTCAACACCCACATGCGATGATGTTGAGATCAACAAAAAAAGAAAACTCCATGGGCTCAACGCCTGCACAGCCCTACCTGTGTGGGAGATAAGTCGTCGTCCTCCTCACCCTCTGGCTCAAAAGGTTGATGTGGCACAGTACCGTGACCACACCTATGTGCAGCTTGCCCCACGTCGGCAGCAAGTCTGCGGGATGGGTGAGCCTGGTTCTCTGGGGCGATGACACATAGGTCAGGATGCAGAACTTTGCGTGATACGCATGCTTCCTCTTGCAAGGTAACACGTGTCACACGGAGTTCTTCCTGCATGACCTGGCTGGACAACTGGTACACCTCCTGGCAAGCACGTAGCTCAGCTGAGATGGTATTCTCAAGCTCTTCTAACCTCTCCTCTGACCGCTGCCTCTGGGATATCAAGAGCACACCCAGAGCAGATCTGAGGGATTCATAGTCAACCCTCATGGCCTCTATGTGTGCCTCTGCGTGAGCAGCAATTGCTTGACGCAAAGATACCATTTCAGCCCGGCGTGCCCTGTCTGAGGCTGCCATGCCCAGCCTGAGCGAGCGGGCCGTGGACTGTGCCGCCCGCTGCAGGAGATCCACCTGCCTAGCAGGAGGGAGCATGGATTGGGCCACACGCTCCATGCTCTGAGCGATATTATCAATTGCTTCCCCCTGTTGTTCGGAATTGGCAACCATTGCTTGCTTCCACTCAGTATACCGTGTTGGCACGTGGCCACGCGTTGCTGGGCTTGACACCTAGGGAGCCCAAGGTGCCACTGCCCTTGTTGGGTTGGCACTGCCCGCGGCTGCAGGACTACATTCCTTCGTTGACGTGATGCCACAGGCACATCAGCAACTGTTGTGGAGTGTGACCCTGTGTCCCAATCCACCACAGGCGGAGGTCCCACCACCGTCTGGCCACTCAGTGCAGGTGTCGCGGACAGAGGAGCATCCACATCAGAATCACTCACTGTTGACGTATGGACCTGATGCACATCCAACTCGACATTGTCGTCAGAGTGATCATCCGGGCTAGACTCATTGCCAGCCCTAGACACGATGGTCTGGATCACAAGTGGGTTCTCGTGGTCTACCAACCCACGACCCCCACTTGTGCTGGGTTGCTGGTGTGATAGCAACCCTGTGCCTGGCATGACAGCACCATCCTCTGGCTCCATTGCGTCATCATCTGAAAAGGAGAAAAAAAAACATGAGTACACATGTCAGAAGCACATAATCCACACCGCTTAGACATCACATTGACAGCCAACACATGAAGCAGACATGTCACACACAAATGAGAACCTGGCATGCATCCAGTGGCCTTGATGTGCAAAGACATCCCAAAAGCAGAAATGGATGTGATGAATAGCAAAACCTACACAAGTACAAAAAGTAGTATATGAACTCCATCAGACACCACCTCGGTCAGGCACATGTCACAGAAAGAAAAGACAGATGGCAACAAGGAGATGGCACATACCATAAGCATGTCTGAACTGCAAATGGACCACTGCTGCAAGTGGATCCAAACACACAATGACACACGTAATATGCATGTACACATGCATCACTAAACCATCATCACCAAAATAGCTCCATCCATCTGCAGCTTGGCCCGTACCGGGTGGCATGGGCCATGTAGATATAGTGAATGTCCCAAGCAAAGCAAGGGCCTGCAACCAGGCATGAGTGACCATAACACCCAGTACGGTCCGAGCTGCAGGACATGAAGCCTCCACAACACAACTCAGGGCATGATTGAGCACACTGTCCTATGAATGTGCCCTATTCCATCATTCCTTCTGCAAAAACTCCACGGCCAGGAACAACCATATTAGCTAAGTGGGCCTGGGCGTACACATACTGCAATACAGAATGGAGCGGTCAGGGCCCTTTTTGGATTCAGTTGACACTCTAAGATCTCATCAGCTAGGAGGAAGCTACATTGGCTCCCAGTTGAACAGAGGATCAAATTTAAAGGTGCAGCTATGGTTTACAAATGCCTAGCTGTCACTCCTCCAAATTACATTTTTGGTAAGATAAAGAAAGTGCCCATCAGAAGAGACCTCTGTTCTAATAATAATCATGATTTGTATCAACCACGTCAAACCCTTAAAAGAGTTGGGGGCACTAACTTTATTTTTTGGGTGCAGATGGTCTAGAATTCCCTGCCGCCTCCTCTCAAGAACAGTGGGTCTCCCATTATGTTTACGAACCAACTTAAAACCTGGCTGTTTGATGAAGGAGCAATTTAGCTAACTGCTAATTCCGTTCACTCCTAAGATATCAGATCCTTGTTGTAGCTATGTCGTGTTGTATGTTGTATGTCGTTGTGAGTGCTCTAAGGCCTGCGGGCGATTCAGCACTATATAAAAATATAGATAGATAGATAGATAGATAGATAGATAGATAGATAGATAGATAGATAGATAGATAGATAGATAGATAGATAGATAGATAGATAAAACCTGCTACCAGATCCACCAGATCCTCCAACACTCTATGCTTGACAGTGCCCAGGTTCCACCTAAAAAGAGCTGGAGGGGCAAGCTTCACAGTACTTGCCCCCCAACTCTGGAACACCCTACCTCTCAACATCAAAACTATCGAATCCTTCCAGATCTTCAGGAAGCAGGTCATCAGCTGGCTCCTAAACAAAGAAAAGCCACACTAACACCAGACCTTACACCCCTGTGCGGTAACTGGTTAGGGACTGTATTCACATTGAAAATTGTATATTGTGTGTATTGTATGTGCACTGTATATTGATAACTGTATATATATGTATATATGAAGTATGTAACACAAAGATACTTCTCAACGCTGTAACCATATTCTTAAGCGCCCTTCTACCCCTGGGTTTTGTAGCGCTATCCAAATAAATAAACAAACAAACATAGATAGATAGATAGATAGATAGATAGATAGATAGATAGATAGATAGATAGATAGATAGATAGATAGACACTCTAGGAAAACTCTGCAGCCCCACTAAACTTTTGTGAAATGCCTATTTCCTAATCAAAGAAATACATCAATTCCTGGAATCTAACCAGGACGCTTGTGTGGGGGCAACAAATAATCCCAAATGGTGAATGCCTTGAAGAAAACTCTTTAAACACAAGCCAAGACAAACTAATTACAAACTAATTACAAAAGAAGGTCAGTTGATCACTCTGGTGCCCTCTGTTTGCTTTGACAAAAATACAGAGAAAGACATTTGCATTGGAAATGGAACCTTGTTAACAACCTTGCTTGAACCTTCCCCTCAAGATGACCTCTCTGGTTCCTTCCCAGCCTGCACCATTATGACTATTCTCTAGCCCACACTAGTACTGGACAGCTTTGCATTGATGCCACGCTCAGTATCAGGGGAAGAAGTTGCCAGCCTAGACCCTGTACTCTCTTTGGACCCGGGGGGTGGAGGTGTCGAGGGGCTTGCAATTTAATGCCACTATTAAAATGAACAGTTTGGTCCCTGATACCTGTATTGTGCCGGGTGCAACCCAAATTTGCAAACACCCGCTACTACCTGCAGAGAAAGTCGAGAAAGCCAGTTCCCTGGTTCCATTGGCCCAATGGACATGGGGATCCATGTGGGGCCTGATGGTAGGTTTTCCCTTATTGGCAGGTCCTGGAGTAAGAACATGATGAATATGGGTTGAGAGAACAGCTTTTGCGTCTCCCTAACTTCAGTAAGGGGCCCCAGGCAATCTATTTAATATCCTGGTCCCAATTCCTATTCTCTTCTTAAGGAGGATTGCCTTGCACAGTGATGCAACTGCTACAAGTGCTCCTTGAACTTACTGACATCACGAGACTGCTAGTGGCTCTGATAGAAACCCAGGCAAGGTGAGGAGGGGGACTTACAGGGACCTTCACAACTGACACACTAAACACAAAGGGGTTGTATAATTTACCCCCGGAATGTTAGGAGAAGTCAACTACATATAAAAAATTGCCTCCTGAAGAAATGGTCAAACCCTGCTCATCTGTAAATGTGTCACAATCACAGGCCCCCATTCACTGTGAGACTAACATGCTCCCTCAAGAGACCCAGCCTCAAGATGAGCAGGCTGCTCAGTCTAACATTCATAGGGCAGCCAATGTGGTATTCAATCCCTACACTTAGCACATTAAAGGGGCGAATCGGGCAGCAAATATAGAGGGAACCCAGGACCCCAGTCTGGTCAAAAATAAATATAAAGAGCCTGCCTAGAGGGCTCAATGAGGGCCACAGTATTTTTTCATGGGTACAGAAATTGCTCACTAACTAGCAAGAACATGTTTGCACTGGCTTCACACTGTAAGGGGCTGTACATTTGTGTCAAGGGAAGCCATAGTGAACTGTTACAGAGTGCGCAATGAGGATGAGAAATTCAGTGGCTTTGTCAAACTGTAATTTTGGGACCCCAGAATGGACAACTGTGTTTTGGGCAAAGCAGGATATCCTGACAGGTCTGTTAACAATAGGATCACAATTAATTCCCACCCTCATGTGAAATATGTTGTCAGATTGGAAACCCCTCCTACAACTTTGCCATGCCTGGTGCAAATCTAATACCACCAGGGCCAAAGTTAAATCGAAACTATTGTGGATTCTAACCCAAGAGACCTATAATATGTTATGTATTTTCTGATGTCTCGAGAGGATAGCTCAGGGGCAACGCGACACAGAGCAACACAGGTTCGGTCCATCTCTGGGTATTAAGTGCATTATAAATAACCTATCATGTCACATCACAGTGATGTAATCAGTGATGTCACCAATGATGTCATCATTGAGGTGATACGCTGCGTAACAGGGGGCGTATAGTTCAGATGGACTTCCTCAGAATGCGATTGCTGAATTTCAGGGTTTTTGTTGCATTAAATCTCATCACCTTAATTCTCTCTTAACTAAGGTTTATTTCATTGAATTTTAAAGGTTTTGTTGCTATGTATTTTTCATGTTAAATCTGAGCACCTTAACGCACTCTTAACATTTTCACTGAATTTCAAGGGTTTTGTTATTATTGTTATTATTTATATGCTTATAGCTTATAGTTATACTATAAGTCTTCGGGCCCACTAGCCATGGCCTTTGCCCGTGGCAACTGGACATGCTCCACTAATAGGTTTCTTTAAGGCCCACTAGCCATGCCCTTCTCCCATGACCACTGTCCGTGGCCTTCTGTTATGGTCATTACACTGGACATGTTGAACTAATAGGTTTCTTTGGACCCAGTAGCCATGGCCTTTTGGCTAATCACCCTGGACATGTTACATCAATCGGTTTATTCTGAGCCCACAAGAGATGGCCTTTGGCTGTGGTCACTGGCCATGTTGAATCAATAGGTTTCATTGAGGTCTACTAGCCATAGCCTTTGGCCATATCCAGTGGCCACTGCCTTTGGTCTTGGCCTCTGTACAAGTTGCACTAATAGGTTTCTTTGGGGCATACCAGCCATGACCTTCGGCACGAAGACCTATTGCCCAGAGATCCATTGCCCCTTGCCTAGAAGATGTGATCACTGCAGGTGTAAAATTACTTTTTTTATTTCACTCTCTCCCTATCCCTGTGGGATTCCCCTGATAATGGCAACAAACTACACATGCAGCACCATTAAACTACTCATGCCTGTGGGATTCTCATGGTATTCCCCTGTTAATACTTGAAAAGCCAAAACTCTCTGCTGTCCTCAGAGGCACTCACCAAGTGCTACCCTCTTCTTTCCATAGTCCTCGACTCCCCACAATTGTTTTTCCTCCCTGGGCCTCTCTTGGCCATTACACCCTATCACTGTTTGGTTCATCTGACAGGTTTTCTTCTCTGAGATGGACATGATTGAAATGCAAGTGCTGCATTTCAAGTGTTTTGTTGTGTTAAATCTGATCATTTTAACTCTCTCTTAACAAATGTTTTATTCACTGAATTTCACGGGTTTTGCTATACCTTAGGTTTCTTGTGGCCCAATAGCCATGGCCTCTGCTGTGGCCACTGTACACGCTGTACCAATCGATTTATTTTGGGCCCACTAGCCATGGCATTCATCCATGAAAAGTGGCCATGGCCGAAGACGTTGCATAGTATCTTAAGGTCTCACTCGCTATGGCCTTTGGCCATGGCCCATGTACGTGTTGCACCAATATCTTTATTTTGGGCCTAGTGACCAGGGCCACTTGCCAAGTCACATCATTAATTTGTTGCAAAACAACCATTTCCCACTGCCCAGTAGATGTAGGCATTGTAGATATTGAACCTTTTTTTCTAACTCCTTATTCCATGATAATTTCGCAGTAATCATTTCCAATAACAGAAATTCCTGCAGTACAGTGGCGATTATCCAATTCCAGTGATAACAGGACAAATTTCTCAGAATTTAAAAAAGTGTTCCACGTCCTCACAGGCACTCAACATGTGTCCAACTTCTTGTTTCAATGTTCCCTCATTCCACTGAATTACTTTTTCCATCCCCAATCCTTTCCCATTACCCAGTATCACTCATCATTTTGTGTAAAACACTTTTTTAGTGAGGGGTTCTGGCGGCATTACCACTGTAATCTTGTAAGATTCATGTGGTCTTTCCCTAATAAATTGACCATTTTCTACTGGTAAATGGCTCCCTATCCCATGCTCAAATCCCTCATTTCTCATGGTGTCTTCTTTCCCTCTCCCGACCTCTAGCCTGATGTGATTGCTATCGCTATTACTATTGGTAATTATATTGCTCCTATAGGCCAGGCCATCTAAGCACTGTTGTTCAAAACAATCAGTGTTCCCCTTGGAGTGAAAATATAAACAGAAGAGTTTTGAGTCTCTTACTATGCCGAGAACATTATTAAACTCTGTAAGGTCGTGGAAGAGTTAATTCCAAAGTTTGGTCCAAATCGGCCTATTGGAAAATAAATGGAATTAGACTGAACACTGAGATTTTATGTTTTCTTGATAACTTTTTCATTTTTTGATGAATTGTTCCCGACATGTTGAGTTTGGGATGGGGAGGCTTGACAAATCTTTGGATTAGAAAATGTCATCCAGATCATCCAGCAAGTCAAAAGTTATTAGCCTCTGTGAGGGTGCAGAAGAAGAGCTCAGACACAAAGGTGGCATTTTTGGGGATTAAGAATTTTAGACTCATTTTCCCAGGTCTTCTGACCCTGGCTTCTCTTCTTTGATTGAGCCCACTGGTTCACTTCCCTGCCAAGTACTGCCATGAAGAACATGACTTGCATCACTCTCTCAATTTGGGTCCCTGGCCCTGGTTTCCCTCCCCATCTCTTTATTTCACATTGGCTGCCTTGCTTGCCAAGTGCTCACATGAGGGGTATTGGCCTGCTCATTATATCCATAGAAGATGTTTAACTCCGGCACGTTCTGGCCCCCATGCCAGTTCCTGTGTCTCACCCATCACCTTGCCTGTTCCCGAGATGCACAGACAGTTCTTTCTGGGGTCCATATGCTGCACTGGCATCTCTATTTCTCAGTGCCTTCACCTCGAGTATCTCCTGCACAGCCCTTGGACCGACAGAATGGACGCATCACCACCTGCCGGATTCATCTTACCATCTGGACACAGTTGGGCAAAGGAGACCAGTTGTCATCTTGTCCTCTTAACTCTGGGAGCAGATTGCTCTGGGCTCCATTCTGGCCTTCTCTGTGCCTCGTTCATGCTTCAAAGGCTTCACGGTCTCGCACCCTGGTTGGCTTTTTCTCACTGATAAGTAGTCCTTTTGTGTTTTTATGGTGTAGGAGGAACCACATCTCTTCAGAAGTCTAAACTTCTGCATTTCCTTCTTGGTATTGATTTTCATTGTTCCTGTGTTCCACCTCATCCCAGTACTTAGATTATGTATGTTCTTGATGTTATTCTTCATCTTAGTACTTTCGAGAACCTTGAGGTAGTCTGTCTTATAACAGTACATAGGTTAACTGTTTAAAAAGAGTTTAGCAGAGGAAGGATAATCTAGAGTGTGCAGGGGTCTGATGTTCTAATCAGAGCTATATCCTAGATGGTCATCCTTCTCCCCAGAGGGGGAGTCCCTCCCCATGAGATTCTCCTGCACTATGCCAACCCAAAGGGGACTATCAGATAACAACCTCACCACCCTTGTCTCATGGGAAAGCGCTCCACCCCGTGGGAGAAGTGGCAACATCCGGTGATTCATCACATACCCTCTGCACACCCCTTTATGAGGCTGTACCAAATGCTTACACCAGGGTGATAGATGGTTCAGGTCACAGAGCTACATCCAAACTCCTCCCACCATCATTGACAGGCCAAGGGTGCAGGCTACTGTCTGCAGCATGAAGTGCATCAAGCACATATACAGGCAAGAAAATGACATACATCACAATCCACATCAATTAATTCATAAATCAATCACATACTCACCCAAATTCATTACAGACATTGAGTGGATGAAACACAACCAATCCCCACTAGGGGTGTTAACACAAGTACCACAGCAGCAGACATGCTACTGTAATGATGCAAGTCCAAAGTCCTTGTGTAATATTTTGTGACACCGCACCATCCTAGCGAGCCCATGGATAAGGGAAGCAGGAGTAGCCTATGTGAGTCAGGACCCCAAGCTGCAAACAGATACACAAGACAAGCTTGAAGGGCCCAGCTGGAACAGACAGTGGATGCTTTCAAAAGCTACAAAGCACCACACCGTCACATGAATGCACAATAGACAAACAATATTACACTATATTAACGAATTAAACTAACTATGAACAACCTACATAACCTAATTAAAATAACTATCAAATAGTTAATATTAACTAACTAACCTAAAAGGAAAAATCAAAAATGGCCACATATGACCCGGGGAGGGGAGGCACCCAGGATGGGGGAGTTAGAGGGTGCACCTCAATACCCAAATGCGATGATGTTGAGACAAAAAAGAAACCTCCATGGACTCAACGCCTGGACACCACGACCTATGTGCAAGATAATTCATCGTCCAAGTCTGCCTCTTCCTGTAAAGGATGACGTGGCACAGGAGCCTGACCACGCCTAGGCACAGCTTGCCCCTCGTCAGCAGCAAGTCTGCTGAATGGGTGAGTTTGGTTCTGTGCGGCAATGCCACGCAGGTCTGCATGCAGAACCTCCCGTGATACATGTGCTTCCTCTTGCAAGGTAACAAGTGTAGCACAGAGTTCTTCCTGCGTGGTCTGGCTGGACAACCGATGCACCCCCGGCAAACATGGAGCTCAGCCGAGATGGTACGCTCAAGCTGCTCAAACCTCTCCTCTGACCGCACCCTCTGGGATGTCAAGAGGGCATCCAGAGTGGATCTGAAGGACCGAGACTCAGCCCTCAGGGCCTTCATGTGTGCCTCTGCGTGAGCAGTAATTGCTTGACGCAGAGACAACATTTCAGCCTGGCGTGCCCTGTCAGAGGCCGCCATGCCCAGCCTGAGCGTGCGGGCCGTGGACTCTGCCGCCTGCCGCTGGAGAAGCAACTGCCTAGCAGGGGGAGCACGGATTGGGCCACACGTTCCATGGTTGCATCAATATTATCAAGTGCTGCCCCCTGATGTTCTGAATTGGCAGTCATGTCTTGCTCCCACTCAGTATACCTCGGTGGCGCGCGGCCACTGTGTTGCTGTGCTTCACACCAGCGGGACCCAAGGACCGGCCGTCTTTGTTGGCTTGACACCGCCCGCGGCTGCATGACTACATGCCCCCGTCTATGTGATGCCCCAGGCACATCAGCGACTGGTGTGGAGGGTGACCCTGCGTCCCGATCCACCACAGGCAGATGTCCCACCACTGACTGGCCCCTCAGTGCAGGTGTCGCAGACAGACTAGTGTCCACATCAGAATCACTCACCCCTGGCGTCTGGACCTGATGCTCATCCAACTCGACATGGCTGTCAGAGTGGTCATCTGGGCTGGACTCATAGCCAGCCAAAGACAAGATGGTCTAAGGCACACGTGGATTTTCGTGGACTACCACCCCACGACCCCCACTTGTGCCGGGTTGTGGTTGTGATAACAACCCTGTGCCTGGCATGACAACACCATCCTCTGGCTCCATTGCGTCATCAACTGAAAAGTGGAGACAAAAAATACATTAGTACACATGTCAGAAGCACATGACACACATACACATAGACATCACACAGACAGCCAACACATGAAGCGGAAAAATCACACACAAAAGATAACCTGCCATGCATGCCTCGTCAATTTGACATAGCATCAGTGAGTAGGCATGTAGAACTGTGTTACATGGCTCAGAAGCGCGTTGATGCAGTGCAGAACATGTGTATGTTTCTCACTATCTGCATGAACAAGTACGTCATGATGTGTATCAAAAATCTGGAAGCCAGTAGAAGGACTAGTTCAGGCATCATGTGCAATGTGCATGCAATGGGTTGCATGGCTACAAGCAAAGCCTCCCCCCCCTGTCAGTGAAAAGGCAGGGATGCCTTACTTGGTAGCAAAAGGCTGAACAGAGACCTGTGTATTGGCAACAGTGTTGACTGGCATCTATGGCATCATCTGAGTCAACTGACAACACGGCAGATGATGATGGGACAGTAAGCTGGACCCATGACAAACCCTCAGTAGTACACCCGAGTGTGCAAAAGCCACTACACCAGTTGGACAGAGTCAGTGGGCCTGAAACTGGGGGAGGACTGTGCCCCACAGAGACTGTGACACCCTAAACATGTGTGTGATGCAGGACAGGGCCAGAGTCGGCATGGGATGGCTGAAGAAATCCCATGAAATGTTGCTCATACATGACACATACTACAATGATCATCCAGGCAAGGACACATAGGGGCATGCATGGAATGCACATGGAGCATGAATGGCCACTCATGTCCCTGCAGTGCATCTTCCATCTGCACAGTCCAAGTGAGACACCCTGCATGAAGGGCAGAGGATGTACCCCACTGCATGTGTCTGGCAGGTTGGCTGGTGGAAGTTAGCATGTACACAGGAGGCTTGAACAGGCCATTGCAGTAGAGCAAAAAGTTGCCCAACAGTGCAATGGTGTAATTGGGTGCAGGGGGGGTGGAGGGGCAAGGGGGCATGCCCACGTCGAGTACCCGCATGCAGGCAGAGGACACATTCACGTCAGTCATGCAATGACATAGTCCCAGTGCTGAGAAGAAAACCACCCCGAGCTACATGCAGAAGGGCCAGTGAGCAGGAACATGGACCGGAGGGGCGTCTGGGTGACTAGCATATGAGTAGGGTGCAAATGTGGTCATGAGGACAGTCCCCGTCTGCTCTACATGTCCACCATCCTGCACAGCAAGCATGCATCAGTGAAGCCTTGCATGACTAGCACATGTGAACCATGTACATATAGCATGTAGTGGCAGTCAAGCACAACACATCACACAGGCAAAACACACATGGGCTGGACATACATGCTACAACACTCACTGGACTGGGCATTAAAGTCCTGCATCTCTCCCACTCCCTCGATCATTTCTTCTGGCATGAACTCCTCAATGAGTGCCTTGAGCGGAGTGAGGTCATCCTCCACAGGTGGTGGCCCACCGCCATTCACCAGAGTCATGCTGTAATTAGTGGCACGCTTGGCCTTAGCGCTGCGTTTGAGGTCATTCTAACGCTTCTTGCACTCGGCACCTGTTGCACCTCATGGCCGAATGCACTCACATTATGTCGCAACATACTTCCAGTGGGTATTCCGATGGGCAGCCGTAGTATGACAATTCGGCCCCACTAGCATGTCACGGCTGTGGACCTTCACGTAGTCCACACGGGAGTCCAGTTCCTCATTGCAGAAAGGCTTCTTCCTTGACGTGAAGGAGGCCGTGGCTGTGTCTGGGGTCCCAGCCTCTGCTGCAGATGCAACCTTCCTCCTCTTGGATAGTGACGCGGACCCTGGCTGGCGAATTCCGCCCTGATCACAATGGCCAGTGGGACTGGTGGATTGAACCAAGGGAGTGGCAGGTTGAAGGACGACCGAAGGCCTGACTTGTGTCAGTGGCTGCTGGGTGCCCTGGAATGGACCCTGCACAGCAACATCCACTGTGCCAGGGTCATTGACCGTGACTGTCCTGGTTGGTAGTCTCACAACCGGGGTGTTGTTGGCTGCATCTGCCCCTGCAGTTGCCAACACCTGGCTGGGCGCGGCCGCAGATGACATTGCTGCCCCAGGGACACCTCTCTCGGTCAGGGCAGCCCTGCATGCACCTACGGTGTTCCTCCTGACCTGCTGGAAATCTTCCAGTGACTCTTCAAGTGCCAACACAGCCTGCGCTGGCAGACCCTGAGCCTGGGTGGTGGTGTCCACAGCTGCACCTGCAGCTACCACTCCCCTTGGGCCCATGGCAGTCGATGAAATTGACTGCCAGGTCACACAGGCACAAGTGCCAGATGCAGAAGCTGCATCTCCCTAAACCACAGGGGGTGGTGGCATGACTGCACCAACACATGGCGCAACATTGTGCTCACGTGCGCACCCCTGCCTCTTCCCCCTCTGCGGCCACCCTGGACACCCTAGAGTCCCTCTATCCCTGGTCACCCCGGCCACGTCCCTGACCATGCCCGCCACAAGGAGTACGCCCAGCTGAGGCGCCCCTCACCTTTGGTGGCCTCCCAACCATGGCACAGATGGAGTAGTGCCTACACAGATTGAGAAGTGCCAATGGGAGGGGTACACCATAATTGTCCTGGGCAATTGGGGTGAAAGGGGTGGGATACAAGATGTTATAAGCACCCCTGCACCTGCAAGGCTGTATGTGACCCCGGTGATGAAGTGATGGGTCACGCAACGCTCAGGCACCCCAAAACTGCAGTAAAACTGTGCATGCACCCCGGTAGCCCACGTGTGAAGAATTAACCACCAGCAGTACGCGGTGGCACCCAGGGACACGAAAAACACTTACGCGTGGGACAAGCAGGCTACTTTAACCTCGAAAATGGGTACGCGATACACAGGGGCACCCGCAGTGGGAAAAATAGCATGCACAACTCACTGTCAGACTATTGTGATAATGAAAAAAACGCATAGCCAATACCCCCGCCAAAATAAGAGTTACGTCCTTGACAGCTGTGAAGTTGAGATGGCACGCGAAACAACACGAAGTAGCAACACACACGTCAGTCTCCACGAAAGGCACGTACAACGAACTGTCTGGACCCGCTCACCTTTAACCCGTGCTGAGGGAATCTTCAGATTACACACATTCACACGCGGACGTGCAGTTTTTTCACGTGTGCGCTGAACCACTATGCCCACGTCACTAGGGAAATGCCTGCGTGTAACATCACAGACGCGCTTGCGCGCTAAGGGCCTTTCCTCGAATTACACGCTGACGTGCAATTTTTGCACATGCCAAATCACACCGTCACACGGAAGACCACGCTCCTGCCCAGAGGGCTGAATTACTGCCCCCTAGAGCCCCGAGCACGGTCCCACCTCCCATCTGACTGCTGCCCACGTGCCCTGCTATTTGCTGCCTGCAGGTCAGCCAGGGGTGCAGTTGCTTTGACCATCCCTGCTGGAACTGAAGAATACCGACTGGGATACCATCGCTCCACAGCCCAGCCCCAGGACCCAGTTGCCCACCCACACCTGCCTCTGGAGTTGCCAGGTCGGGCACAAAACCATCTGGCACCACTGGCAACCCCCAGCCAGAGAGGCAGAGGGCCACCAGCTTCAGTGCCAGGAAGTTGGTGTCCTGGTGGAGCAAGTCCTGGGGCAGTATGATGCCCTCTTTGGAAGTTTGCGTGCCGACAATGAAGGACACAGCAGGATCTGGATGGACATCGTGACTGCCATCAACGAGGAGGGGGTGGCAGTCCGAGACATCAAACATGTCCGGAAACTCTGGGGGGACTTCAGGTCCAGGACTCTCGACAAGGCCCAGAAGCTCTTGAAGGCAGCGGATGTCAAGGGGCGCCGGGGCCACCTGTCCGACCACCAAATGAGGGTCCTGGAACGCATACGCCCAGCGCTCCATGTCCAGGTCCTTGAGAGGCAGACCCGTCTGGAGTCGAGCGGTAAGTGTACATGCATACTGATTGGAAGCTGTGCGTGTTGTGGTGTGCCAGTAGTGTGCAGGTTGCACATGTGTTTTTGTAGGGCCATGTATGGATGTGTATGTACAGGGGCGTGAGTCTGATACATGTGAGTCCTCTCATGTGTGAGACACATGGATGGTATATGTGTTGGTAAGCATGCAGGCCAAATGCAGGTGTGGGAGCACACATGTTTGAATTACGGTGTATGTACTTTGGCATGGGTGTGGTGTCACACATGGATGGTGGTTCCAGCTGCATGTTTCTGCACTGTGTACATGTGCATGTGTGTGTATTTGACAAGTGTGCAACTGTGATGCAACATGGATGCATGTGACATTGACATGTAGAAGGCTGAATGCCAGTTGTGACATGGATGGCGATCTTATCACTGCGACAGTTGGTGGAGATGTACACATGCATGTAAGTGTGGTGGCCTGTGTGCATGTGTTGTGCACTCCCCGTGTTTCATGTGACATCAGGCTCACCTTCGGCTGCTCGTGCTGTTGTTCGTGTATGGATGGTGCTGCCTGGTGCAATTTTGCTGTTGAATTGCTCATGTGAGTGAGTTGAAATGACATGTGTATTGGGGAGTGTGATGCCATGTCTGAAGTTTGACATTGACACTCATGTACAACTGTCATGTGTGTGTCAGTCCATTGTCCAGTGCCCTGATGCCTGTGTTCTATCTCTACCTGTCTGCAGCGTCAACTAATGAAGAGGGCGGAGAGGGTGCTGTGGAGCAAAGCGGCAGGGATCGCACCACCAGCCGGAGACGCAAGGCCCGCCTCCCTCCCAGGTTGCCTACATTTGAAACTCAACATTAAAATTAAATGTAGTGACACCCATATTTGAGACACAGCAGTGAATGATAAAACACCCAAATCTGAGGTACCTGGATAATGGGAGAAACACCCAAATGTGGGACTGAACAGTAAATGCAGTGACACCTAGATTTGAGCCACAGCAGTAAATGATAAAAACACCCAAATCTGAGATACCTCGACAATGGGAGGAACACCTTAATTTGGGACTCACCAGTGAGTGCACTGACACCTGGATTTGAGACACGATAGTAAATGAACACATGCCTACATTTGAGGAAACTGGATAATGGGTGAAATGCCTAAATTTGGAACTCGACTGTAAATGCAGTGACACCTATATACCTACATTTGGGACTCAATAGTGAGTGTAGTGATATCTAGATTTGAGAAACAATAGTAAATGAACAAACACCTACATCTGAGGTACATGGATAATGGGAGAAATGCCTGCATGTGAGACTCAAGCGTAAATGCCGTGACTATAGTCACAAATGACCACATTATAAAAAAAGAAAGAAGTATAATTTACATATCAAATCCTCAATGAATTCTCACTTCCATAAATAATAAAAATATTGTTATAATCTCTTCATCATCAGACAACCCTTCAAAGGGATCTCTATTTGCACATAAAATCAATTACATTTGGTTAAGGATGACAAGTCACATCACTTTACTTGTATCAATCTACAATGCCCCAAACATGGGCTTCAAACCATGTGAGTGATTCAACACAAAGAGACAGTCTAGCACATCATGTGCGCAATGACACGAAATCCCTTTTGTCTAATCCAAACATTCTGATCAATTTCAATCATAATTCACAGTAACATTATAAAAAAAAATCTCAAAACCTTCTCTGAGGTTACCAAATTGAATCTAAAGTTTAGATCAATACAGTAACCAATATATTTCAATACATTGTCATCAGATATAATGCAAGCACATTTCTATCGCATGAAACTAAAAGAAGACCATACTTTAGAGCAGAGGATTCGAGTCAGCAAAATCCATTGCAATTAAGGTGTAGGCCAAAGGCAAACACCCCCTGTAATCAGGCGCCAGGGCCACAGGACTTCAGGACCACTGGAAACAGGCAGACCCCAAGCAGCCAGCACATGTTGGTGGTCTTCATTGTGTTTTTGTAGGGTTAATGTGGAAAATCCCTAGTTATAAAACATACTTGCCACTTGACCGACAGTCTCCCAGGTTCTAATGCAAAACTATGCAGCAGAGATGTTAAGGTCCCGCCCTAAGGTGTGATGTTTATCAACATTTTAATTGGTACATTCACTTCAGCTTTAAGTTTGGGTAAACAATTTCAATGCTCAGTGACTTATCTGTTGCACGCAAAAAGCACTTGCCTGTGTCTGGTTATCAATTAGCAGCAAATAATATCTTACGTGTCTAAGGCCATATTTTATGTATGCAGGAAAAATATTCCTTTGACACGCTGCCCTAAAGCAATTATGTGTTTTCTATATCAGTCTCCCGCTTTTTGCTTCTGACAACTGGTATCCTAGACCTTCAAGGCCTTTTGCACAGTGCATCTATAGACATCTGCTGCTGTATTCCTTTTTATGGGGAATTAAAAAGGAATTACCTTGCATGACTTGCTGATACAGTTTCTAAATATATATAGCAAAGCGAAAGTAGACACTTCTTACACTTCCCTTTCAAATGGGAATGGAGATCACCTGATTCCAGCACCCGGGAAAGGGCAATTACCGGATCCGGCGTCGCCGGAATACCCTGGTAATTGCCCATTCGCGGGTGCCGGACTTTCTTGCAAGTTTGGAGGTAGCCTTGCTGGTTTTACCGGCAAGGCTACCTCCAACCTTGTAATGAGGCCCAGTGACTCTTATTATTTCTTGTCTCATTGCCCTGGAACCATTAAGTGTTCATCTTAACAATGTCATTTGTGTGGATTGAAGCAAAAACAATTTGCAGGCACTGTATGCCAGAGACTGCAAAAGACTGGAGAACATCTGTTGACACAATCTTAATAATGTTTCCTTAGACTGTTCTCAAAGAAGAATATCCTTTGGAAAAAAGTAAAATAAACTTTACCTCATAGGATTGTAGACCAATCCCATACTATCAATGTTAAACAAAGGTTTTGAAACAGACATCTGTGTCACATGCTTATTGAGTTGGCAACATTGTGCCAAGACCAAATCAATCTGTTTTAGGCACAGATAATTGGGAAGGGTTTTGACGGTGTATCACAGCTGATGTATGTGTTGGGTAATTGTACATACTTATCCTTTATTTGTAGGTGTCCTTGGCATAATACCTTTTCAAATATGGCACGTTTGCCATAAAGACAATGTTCTCGTTGAATAATTCTGTGGCCATTATCCCTTAAAAGTGGACTATGGGTTGGAAGGCACAGTTTGAGATAGAAATGGGTTTTCACAGCTTGTTTATGTTTCAAATTAATAGGCATGTGCTTCTCTTCTGAAATATAAAATTGTCAAGACTCAACAAGTCCCATATTACAAACTAATTTTCGAAATAACTAGGGGGCCGATTCATGGAACAAACGTGTGCCGAAGATCTTGGCGCAAACAGGCGCAAGTGTGAAAAAACAGGCGCACACGCACGCGTGTGATTCATGGAAGTCCCTGCGTGTGTTTTCCTCAGGATGTGCACCAAACCTGTGTGTGGCGGACAAGGGCGCACACGTCATTGGAACAGCTCGAATGCTGTGTGCGACGCGCACAGGGAAAGCGCACAACGTCCGCGCACACACCAAAAAGGGGGCGGGACACGGGTCATAACACGCGGAATGGGGAACAACGCGTGAAAAAGAAGGCGTAACAGGGGAAGTACTGTAAGGAAATAAACGGAACGCCCACACGCACACGAAGAACCCGTGTTCATTGGTTCGAATACGGGAAACCCGCACATGGTAAAAGACGCGCACAGGCGTCAACACACCCGCCACACGAAGGCAGGTGGAAGCGTCCCCGCGCACAGCATAACATTGCGCGCAAACAACAAACACATACATACCGCTACGATGAATACCCCATTTGTTGCAGCACTGATCGTGGGACACAGCAGGAGGAGGAGAATAGCCAGGGCACGCATTTTTTTGCCACGGACCAGCCTTTTTGGGATGCCTGATGACCACGTCTATGGAAGGTATAGGTTTCCACATCATATCATCCTAGACCTCATCAGGGAGTGGGAAGATGACCTTACATCACCCACCCTGTCCTCCCAAGCATTGAGACCCTTGGAGAATGTGCTCAATGTCCTGCATTTTTTGGCCACTGGGTCATTTCAGCAGACAACTGCCATAGTGCGGGGGTCTCACAGGCCACGCTGTCACGCTGCCTACACCAGGTGTTGGCAATCATCACTGCACGCCCCTCAGTCCACAGGCACATATACATGCCCAGAACACCCGCAGAAAGGCAGGCCGTGGTCCAGGAATTTTACTGGGTGGCACACTTCCCCAAAGTGCTCGGTGCCATAGATTGCACCCATGTGGTCCTACGTCCACCTAGGGCCATTGAGCACATCTATCGGAACTGCAAGCACTGGCATTCCATCAAAGTGCAGGTTGTATGCGATGCTAAAGGAATCATCACCTCTGTCTATGCAAACTACCCTGGCTCTAGCCGTGACAGTTTCATATACAGAATGTCCGCCCTGAGCCGGGCCCTGGAAGCTGGGCAGCATGGTGACACATGGCACCTAGGTGAGTACAAATGCCTGTGCACATGCATGCATGTCACACACAGACAAATACCAAAACCCTAATAATCACAACTATTATCACCTCCCCAGGAGATAGTGCCTACCCTCTGAGCAACCAGATGATGACGCCAATCCGGACCCCACCACACCACCACAGATAAGATACAACAATGCCCATATTGCAACCAGGGGCAGTGGAGCACACATTCGGAGTGCTCAAGTCACGCTTCCGCTCCCTTGACCGCTCTGGTGGGCAGCTACTATATGCACCCCCAGTAGTGTGCAGGATCATTGTGGCAGCATATGTCCTGCACAATGTTGCAACCCGGCGGGAGGTACCGGTGGACATGGTGATGACCCCAAATCCCCAACCACAGACACAGGCGCTACCCATGGGAGGGGACAGGGCACATGGCGAGGCAGCCCGGACCCAGCTTGTGGCCACATTCTTCACCTAAACTCCCACCCCTGCGAAGTGCACACAGGCCTGGCACATACCAGGTGACAATCGATGATGACAAAGAGACAGTCAACTGTCACAACCTTACCACCCTGAGAATGTTGCCATGGAAGTGCTACAATGTGTGCATCCCTAGCTACTTAAACATAACCAATCCTGTGTGACCAAAACAGGAACACATGCAAGGTGTGTATCACCCCCCGCCCCCACAAACAGGCCATGACAATCCCTGGTGTCACCCAAACCCTCCCAACCCACCCTTGTCTGCCACACCATGACATGGCATGCAATAGCAAAAGCCCACCAATAAGATACGAAGTGACATGTGATAAATGGAAAGTGTCCCAAGACAATGACGCCTGACATGGAATCAGATGAAATGACTGACCAACAGCCTCCCACACATACCAAGCCATACACAAATGATATCCACCACTCCTACCATGAACACAACACTGAATGCTTGTTCACATGCACATCGGGCAAGCCAAAATCCCTACTCCTGAACCCGTGTGCTTTGTGTGTCTCGTGCAACACACTGCTCAACACACAGCACTTTGAGCAGCCATTGTGTTGCAGATACACCTTGAGCATCACATGAAAAAGACTAATCACATCCACAACCAAATGACACATGTACAGGATACCCAAATGGTAATACATCATGTACTGCATGGACACAGCGGGCCTGAGAATGCAATCTGTCTGCACCTGTGGCCATGGAAGGGTGGTTGTACGTCTGGTGGATCATTGTGCAACTGTGTGTGGCACTCAATATATGCATGTGAAATCAAGTGACCCTCAGTGTTCTGTACACATCACATGTAAACATTGGCCATGTGAACCCCCCAGCATGTCAAGCCAGACAAATCCCCTGAAACCTGAAAAGTAAACACAACACAGGGACAGGCAATGACTAGCACAACACATCTTGTACATAGTACCCCACAATTACAATGTCAGAGTGCCAAAAACACTGTAGCCCAAGCCAACTGTCCAACAACAAAAGGCCTTCCCTTACACATCACCTTGACCTTCAGAACATCTGTCTCTGGGGCATGAAGCGTTCTTCCCTCAAGTCTACCTGGCTACAGGATCACCCTACCCCTTGCTCTCCATGATCCAGCTTGCATGTAAATAGGGTCCAGCCCCCTCAGAGGCCACCTTGACTGGTAAAAATACGAAATTGCAGAGAACTCCAAGGAGCCAAACCCCCAAACCAGGGAAAAAGCCTGTAGTCACCAAAAAACCCAGGAAGCGTCTCCAGTAGATGACTAGAAGTAGCAGGAAATGTCAAAGCACATGTACAAGCACAATGATAGAACAACCAAGGTAGCACAGTTGAACAATGTTCCAACAGGATGGGTACCATTTACCATACATAACATACAATGATGATGCAACAACGGATGGGTAGTGTCACAGCTCTGGTGTCCAAGCGCAGGAGTTGCACAAACCAACCACCCCCTCCGTGGTCTGTGCGCCTCCAAGGTCAAACTTACACAGGCCTCTGAGACCCCGGCGGGGAAGGAGGGTCAGGGATATGTAGCATGGACAGGCATTGGTAATCAGGAGAACCGGAAAGAGGGTCAGGAGAGTGGATGTGGATTTGCAAGGGAAAGTAGGCAAAATACAACTATTCACAAAAACACATACTCAATTAGAGAAAACATGTTCATCATGCACATTGTACCAAAACAGTCAAATGCAAGCCAAAGAGAGACTTATCTCTGGGGTGAGTGCTGGCCTCCTGCCTGCACACTGTCAGGTCCGGTAACAGGAGCACTTCAATGCTGCAAAGAGAGCGTGATTTACTAATCTGAATGTGTGATTACAACACACACACAAAACCCCATCCATGCCCCAAAGTAAGTGACTTCTCCACAAACAAACACCCGGGTCTGCTGCTTTGTACCCATACGTTAGTTTGGCCCACCGATGGTTCATACACTGTCTATGCAGTAAGGCAGGCGCATGTGGCCGCGTGGGAAATGGAACACCAATGGGTCACGAATCACACATGATACAATGGTCCCTGGGTGAGCTGCTAGATGTGTATAGTAAGGTGCAACTTCTGTACAAGTCGTGTTCTGTCAGCCGCATATTTTAATAGGTAGTGCAACTGCCAATTAGCACACGCAAATTACATGCACTGGCTACGAGTCTGTGCCTGGCTGGGTGTCCCTGTGCGTCGAATCAGTTTCTGACTAGGAATGCTACTACCCTAATAAATATGCTTCAATGGAGCAGGGGGTACTCCAGGACATTTTTGATGGCCCCTGCGTGTGCCCCTGACAACTTGTAAAGCCACTTGGCATTTGGCCACAACGCATGCCAGCTGTACTGTGTGCTTCTCCAACAATGCCTGGCAAAGCTACCCAGCACTGGTGTTACTTAGCATGCATGTGCAAGTGGCCTGGTGGAAGGTTGGCTGCGTTGTCGGCCCTTGTGCTGCTCACCTTGGCTGGAGATGCTGGAAACACGTCTGCTTCTGTTGGACGTCTTCGCACAAGCCCTGTGCCTGTGTTTGCGCACACATCCACACGTCTGCACCACCAAATGTGCCGAGTTCTCTGGATTCGTCGTCCCTGTGTTTGCTGGCAAAGGTAGTCTGGAGGCTCATCTTCCTACAGAAAGGGCATTAAAGAAATCAATTAGACATGAAAGTTCCCTGTCTGTGTGCCTTCATGCTGGTTGTCACTGGTTCAGGTCACAGAGCTACATCCAAACTCCTCCCACCATCATTGACAGGCCAAGGGTGCAGGCTACTGTCTGCAGCATGAATTGCATCAAGCACATATACAGGCAAGAAAATGACATACATCACAATCCACATCAATTAATTCATAAATCAATCACATACTCACCCAAATTCATTACAGACATCGAGTGGATGAAACATAACGAATCCCCCTAGGGGTGTTAACACAAATACAACAGCAGCAGACAGGTCACAGTTATGAGGCAAGTCCAAAGCCCTTGTGTAATATTTTGTAACACCAAACCATCCTAGCGAGCCCATGGATAAGGGAAGCAGGGGTGGCCTATGTGAGTCAGGACCCCAAGCTGCAAACACATACACAAGACATGCTTGAAGGGCCCAGATGGAACAGACAGTGGATGCTTTCAAAAGCTACAAAGCACCACACCGTCACATGAATGCACAATAGACAAACAATATTACACTATAGTAACTAATTAAACTAACGATAAACAACCTACATAACCTAATTAAAATAACTATCAAATAGTTAATATTAACTAACCTAAAAGGAAAAATCAAAAATGGCCACATACGACCCTGGGGGAGGCACCCAGGAGGGGGGGAGTTAGAGGGTGCACCTCAACACCCACATGCAATGATGTTGAGACAAAAAAAAACCCTCCATGGACTCAACGCCTGCACACCACGACCTATGTGCAAGATAATTCATTGTCCAAGTCTGCCTCTTCCTGTAAAGGATGACGTGGCACAGGAGCCTGACCACGCCTAGGCACAGCTTGCCCCTCGTCAGCAGCAAGTCTGCTGAATGGGTGAGCTTGGTTCTGTGCGGCAATGCCACGCAGGTCTGAATGCAGAACTATAGAGTTATTCCTGGGTGGTCTGGCTGGACAACCGATGCACCTCCCAGCAAGCATGGAGCTCAGCCGAGATGGTACGATCAAGCTGCTCAAACCTCTCCTCTGACCGCACCCTCTGGGATGTCAAGAGGGCAACCAGAGTGGATCTGAGGGACCAAGACTCAGCCCTCAGGGCCTTTATGTGTGCCTCTGCGTGAGCAGTAATTGCTTGACACAGAGACAACAATTCAGCCTGGCTTGCCCTGTCAGAGGCCGCCATGCCCAGCCTGAGCGTGCGGGCCGTGGACTCCGCCGCCTGCCGCTGGAGAAGAAACTGCCTAGCAGGGGGAGCACGGATTGGGCCACACGTTCCATGGTTGCATCAATATTATCAAGTGCTGCCCCCTGATGTTCTGAATTGGCAGTCATGTCTTGCTCCCACTCAGTATATCTCGGTGGGGCGGGGCCACCGTGTTGCTGTGCTTGACACCTGAGGGACCCAAGGACCGGCCGTCCTTGTTGGCTTGGCACTGCCCGTGGCTGCACAACTACATGCCCCCATCTATGTGATGCCCCAGGCACATCAGCGACTGGTGTGGAGGGTGACCCTGCGTCCCGATCCACCACAGGCGGAGGTCCCACCACTGACTGGCCCTCAGTGCAGGTGTCACAGACAGAGTAGTGTCCACATCAGAATCACTCACCCCTGGCGTCTGGACCTGATGCTCATCCAACTCGACATGGCTGTCAGAGTGGTCATCTGGGCTGGACTCATAGCCAGCCAAAGACAAGATGGTCTGAGGCACACGTGGGTTTTCGTGGACTACCACCTCACGACCCCCACTTGTGCTGGGTTGTGGTTGTGATAACAACCGTGTGCCTGGCATGACAACACCATCCTCTGGCTCCATTGTGTCATCATCTGAAAAGTGGAGAGAAAAAATACATTAGTACACATGTCAGAAGCACATGAAACACATACAAATAGACATCACACAGACAGCCAACACATGAAGCGGAAGAGTCATACACAAAAGATAACCTGCCATGCATGCCTGGTCAATTTGACATAGCATCAGTGAGTAGGCATGTAGAACGGTGTTACATGGCTCAGAAGAGGGTTGATGCAGTGCAGAACATGTGTACGTTACTCACTATCTGAATGAACAAGTACTTCATGATGTGTATCAAAAATCTGGAAGCCAGTGGAAGGGCTAGTTCAGGCATCACGTGCAATGTGCAAGCAATGATTTGCATGGCTACAAGCAAAGCCCCCCCACCCCCAGTGAAAAGGCAGGGATGCCTTGCTTGGTAGCAAAAGGCTGAACAGAGACCTGTGTATTGGCAGACAGTGTTGACTGGCATCTAATGCATCATCTGAATCAACTGACAACACTGCAGATGATGATGGGACAGAAGCAGGAACCATGACGAACCCTCAGTAGTACACCCGAGTGTGCAAAAGCCACTACACCAGTTGGACAGAGTCAGTGGGCCTGAAACTGGGGGAGGACTGTGCCCCACATTGACTGTGACACCCTAAACATGTGTGTGTGATGCAGGACAGGGCCAGAGTGGGCATGCGATGGCTGAAGAAATCCCATGAAATGTTGCTCATACAAGACACGTACTACAATGATCATCCAGGCAAGGACACATAGGGCATGCATGGAATGCACATGGAGCATGAATGGGCAATCATGTCCCTGTGGAGCATCTGCCATCTGCACAGTCCAAGTGAGACACCCTGCATGAAGGGCAGAGGATGTACCCCACTGCATGTGTCTGGCAGGTTGGCTGGTGGAAGTTAGCATGTACACAGGAGGCTTGAACAGGCCATTGCAGTAGAGCAAAAAGTTGCACAACAGTGCAATGGTGTAATTCGGGTGCAGGGGGGTGGAGGGGCAAGGGTGCATGCCCACGTGGAGTACCCGCATGCAGGCAGAGGACACATGGACGTCAGTCATGCAATGACATAGTCCCAGTGCTGAGAGGAAAACCACCCCGAGGCACATGCAGAAGGGCCAGTGAGCAGGAACATGGACCGGAGGGGCGTCTGGGTGACTAGCATATGACTAGGGTGCAAGTATGGTGATGAGGACAGTCCCTGTCTGCTCTACATGTCCACCATCCTGCACAGCAAGCACGCATCAGTGAAACATTGCATGACTAGCACATGTGAACCAATGTTCATATAGCATGTAGTGGCAGTCAAGCACAACACATCACACAGGCAAAACACACATGGGCTGGACATAAAAGCTATAACACTCACTGGACTGGGCATTAAAGTCCTGCATCTCTCCCACTCCCTCGACCATTTCTTCTGGTATGAACTCCGCAACGAGTGCCTCGAGCGGAGTGACGTCATCCTCCTCAGGTGGTGGCCCACCGTCAGTCACCAGAGTCATACTGTAATTAAAGGCACGCTTGGCCTTAGCGCTGCGTTTGAGGTCATTCCAACGCTTCTTGCACTCGGCACCTGTGCGCACCTCATGGCTGAATGCACTCACATTATGTCGCAACATGCTTCCAGTGGGTATTCCGATGGGCAGCCGTAGTATGACAATTCGGCCCCACTAGCATGTCACGGCTGTGGGCCTTCACGTAGTCCACAAGGGAGTCCAGTTCCTCATTGCAGAAAGGCTTCTTCCTTGATGTGAAGGAGGCAGTGGCTGTGTCTGGGGTCCCAACCTCTGCTGCAGATGCAACCTTCCTCCTCTTGGATAGTGGCGCGGACCCTGGCTGGCGAATGCTGCCCTTATCACTATGGCCAGTGGGACTGGTGGATTGAACCAAGGGAGTGGCAGGCTGAAGGACGACCAAATGCCTGACTTGTGTCAGTGGCTGCTGGGTGCCCTCGAATGGACCCTGCACAGCAACATCCACTGTGCCAGGGTCATTGACCGTGACTGTCCTGGTTGGTAGTCTCACAACCGGGGTGTTGTTGGCTGCATCTGCCCCTGCAGTTGCCAACACCTGGCTGGTCGGGGCAGCAGATGACATTGCTGCCCCAAGGACACGTCTCTCGTCAGGGCAGCCCTGCATGCACCTACGGTGTTCCTCCTGACCGGCTGGAAATCTTCCAGTGACTCTTCAAGTGCCAACGCAGCCTGCACTGGCAGACCCTGAGCCTGGGTGGTGGTGTACACAGCTGCACCTGCAGCTACCACTCCCCTTGGGCCCATGCCAGTCGAAGAAATTGACTGCCGGGTCACACGGGCACAAGTGCCAGATGCAGAAGCTGTATCTCCCAGAACCACAGGGGGTGGTGGCATGACTGCACCAACACATGGCGCATCATTGTGCTCACGTGCGCACCCCTGCCTCTTCCCCCTCTGTGGCCACCCTGGACACCCTAGAGTCCCCCTACTCCCTGGTCACCCCGGCCACGTCCCTGACCATGCCCGCCACAAGGAGTATGCCCAGCTGAGGCGCCCCTCACCTTTGGTGGCCTCCCAACCATGGCACAGATGGAGTAGTGCCAACACAGATGGAAAAGTGCCAATGGGAGGTGTACACCACAATTGTCCTGGGCAATTGAGGTAAAGGGGGTGGGATACAAGATGTTATAAGCACCCCTGCACCTGCAAGGCTGTATGTGACCCCAGTGATGAAGTGATGGGTCATGCAACGCTCAGGCACCCCAAAACTGCAGTAAAACCGTGCATGCACCCCGGTAGCCCACGTGTGGGGAATTATCCTCCAGCAGTACGTGGTGGCACACAGGGACACGAAAAACACGTACGCCTGGGACACGCAGGCTACTATGACCTCAAAAACGGGTACGCGATACACAGGGGCACCCACAGTGGGAAAAATAGCATGCGCAACTCACTGTCAGACTAGCGTGATAATGGAAAAAACGCATAGCCAATACCCCTGCCAAAATAAGAGATACGTCCTTGATAGCTGTGAAGTTGTGATGGCACGCGAAACAACACGAAGTAGCAACACACATGTCGTCTCCACGAAAGGCACGTACAGCGAACTGCCGGGACCCACTCACCTTTAACCCGTGCTGAGGGAAACGCCTGCACGCGTCGTGTCACTTACACGCATAAGCCCTTTCCTCAGATTACACGCATTCACACACGGACATGCAGTTTTTTCAAGTGCGTGCTGAACCACTATGCCCACGTCACTAGGGAAACGCCTGCGTGTAACATCACAGACACGCTTACGCGCTAAGGGCCTTTCCTCGAATTACACGCTGCCGTGCAATTTTTGCACATGCCAAATCACTCCGTATCAAGCTGGCTACGCACCAACATACAGAAGACAACGCTCCTGCCCAGAAGGCTGAATTACTGCCCCCTAGAGCCCCGAGCATGGTCCCACCTCCCATCTGCTGCTTCGTCCTGACTGCCTGCTGCCCACGTGCCCTGCTATTTGCTGCCTGCACGTCAGCCAGGGGTGCAGTTGCTGTGACCACCCCTGCTAGAACTGAAGACTACCGACTGGGATACCATCGCTCAACAGCCCAGCCCCAGGACCCAGTTGTCCACCCACACCTGCCTCTGGGGTTGCCATGTCGGGCACAACACCATCTGGCACCACTAGCAGAGAGGCAGAGGGCCACCAGCTTCAGTGCCAGGGAAGTTGGTGTCCTGGTGGAGCAAGTCCTGAGGCAGTATGATGCCCTCTTTGGAGGTTCACGCACCGACAATTACAGACGGACCAGGATCTGGATGGACATCATGACTGCCATCAACGAGGAGGGCGTGGCAGTCCGAGACATCAAACATGTCCGGAAGCGCTGGGAGGACTTCAGGTCCAGGCCCCTCGACAAGGCCCAGAGCCTCTTGAAGGCAGCGGATGCCAAGGGCGCCGGGGCCACCTATCCGACCACCAAATGAGGGTCCTGGAACACATATGCCCAGCACTCCACATCCAGGTCCTTGAGAGTTAGACCCGTCTGGAGTCGAGCGGTAAGTGTACATGCATACTGATTGGACGCTGTGCGTGTTGTGGTGTGCCAGTAGTGTGCAGGTTGCACATTTGTTTTTGTAGGGCCATGTATGGATGTGTATGTACAGGGGCGTGAGGCTGACACATTTGAGTCCTCTCATGTGTGAGACACATGGATGGTGTATGTGTTGGTAAGCATGCAGGCCAAATGCAGGTGTGGGAGCACACATGTTTGAATTACTGTGTATGTACGTTGGCATGGTTGTGGTGTCACACATGGATGGTGGTTCCAGCTGCATGTTTCTGCACTGTGTACATGTGCATGTGTGTGTATTTGACAAGTGCGCAACTGTGATGCAATATGGATGCATGTGACACTGACATGTAGAAGGCTGAATGCCAGATGTGACATGGATGGCGATCTCATCACTGCGACAGTTGGTGGAGATGTATACGTGCATGTAAGTGTGGTGGCCTGTTTGCATGTGTTGTGCACTCCCCGTGTTTCATGTGACATCAGGCTCACCTTTGGCTGCTCGTGCTCTTGTTTGTGTATGGATGGTGCTGCCTGGTGCAATATTGCTGTTGAATTGCTCAGGTGCGTGAGTTGAAATGACATGTGTGTTGGGGAGTGTGATGCCATGTCTGAAGTTTGACACTGACACTCATGTACAACTGTCATGTGTGTATCAGTCCATTGTCCAGTGCCCTGATGCCTGTGTTCTATCTCTCCCTGTCTGCAGCGTCAACTAATGAAGAGGGCGGAGAGGGTGCTGTTTAGCAAAGCAGCAGGGATCGCACCACCAGCTGGAGACGCAAGGCCCGGCTCCCCTCCCAGGTTGCCATCTTGTCAGGGAGTGAGGAGTCTGGTGCCGCGTCCCAGGCTGCAGCTGCCGAGGGTAGGTCCAAGAGGCGGAGGTCGGAGGTGGACTCCTCGGCAGCAGAAGGGGCAGCTGAGACCCCACAGGGTCAGATGGAGGAAGATGGCACAGAGTCATCCAGGTTGGTGGGGGGTTTGGTGGAGGAGGAGGCCGTGGAAGGGACACACACGGGGTCTGGAGATGGGGATTCCACTGGTGCTAGTGGTGCAGTGCAGGGGCAGGGACAAGAGGCAGCACAAGCCACCACGGAGGTGCATGTGTGTAATCCTGTCCCCGATCCTGTGACTGCATCATCCTGCACCAGCAGGGATGCCTACGTCCAGACCCATTTTCAGGGAGGGGATAAACTCACAACAACTAGCCTTCCTCTCCCTGCGGATTTGGCTATCCGGGACCAGGTTGAGCCTGTCCTGGGTGGGATGGCATTGCGTCAACGGGGCATGCAAGTTGACCGGTAGTTTTTTCGTGAAGACACTGCACGTCATCTCAGATGCCTCGTTGACTGCGTTAATCTACTGGGACAGGTCACCAGGACTGGATTCCTCCATATGCTGGACCTTTTTCCGACCCCCTCCTCACCTGAACCCCCTATGCGCCAGTCGTACTCCATGCCATCTTCCCACCCATGTATCACCTGGGTACACTGTGCAGTTGCCTCTGACCCAGCGGCCAGGCTGGGGGACAACACATCCCTGCCACAGTCGGGAGTCGGACGTCCAGCAGGGGTGGCCACCACGACAACTGCTCCCCAGCCAAAGGAGGATGTGCAGGCAGCAAGAGCAGGGGCACAAGCACAGCAGCAGCAGCAACAAGGTGGGAGCCATGATGGCTCGGGGCCATCGACATCGGAGGGGCAGGCATCGGCCAGAGGGCAGGGGGACCCAGGATTACAAGTGTCTTCCGTGTGGCAGCGGTTGGGCCACGCCATAGATGCGGAGCGGCAGCGGGCGGAAGAGGCACGGATCACAATGGTCAGGGCGGAGAACTCCATGCGGAGGGCACTGAGGTGGGCTGAGTGCCTCGAGGCAATTCGAAGGGAGTTGGAGGTCAACATGTCATCGTCCCTGTGAACCCTCGGGGCCACGGAAGAGGACCGCCTCCAGGACATCGAGCAGGAGTTTGATGATACCCTGTCCCGGGAAATCGGGAAGTGAGCCGTCCGACTAGCCCGCCGCCATTGTATATAGTTTGTAGTTTTAGGTTTCCTTTATCTTTTTCATTCATTTGGGGCGCTTGGAGTATGCCCCGCCTTTTTGTATATAGTTCTTTATTGGGTAGTTTTTTTGCTAGGTTTCCTTTCATTCGTTGGGCTCATGGACCCTGGATTACTTTTTTGTACATAGTTGAACAGTGGATTTATCGATTATTATTTTTCTCACCATGGATCAATGGATTTTACTGTTTCCGTTTCCTTTGGATTTGATTTGGTGGCCGGAGACTTTGGACACATTTTCATTTTGATTTATTTGGATTCAGATTTCATGTTTTTCTTTTTGTGTTTTGGACATGCTGCATTTCATCTTTTTTTCAAACATTTTTTTCATGTTTTCATTTGATTACATTCTTTTTGTGTTCAATACATTTTGGTTTATTAGTTTGATGTGTAGCATTCTCTCATTGGTTTCATGCATGTCACGGTGTAGGTTTTCACAATCATCAGCACACATTGTGTGTTTGTGACAGACATGTGTTGATATACATTCTTGCCATTTGGGTTGTATCATGTAATGGGCATTTCAATGTGGGGTGAATGGGATACTTGGTTGGGTATTTGCACAGGGGTGGCGTGCAGTGGGATTTGGGAGGCCATGAAGCACATGATTGTGGATCATGGTGACGTGTTGGGGGGACATGGGTCGGGGCCTGCTGGCAGGTACTCCTCACTGCTGGGTGGGTGGGGGTGCTGGGGGACATGAGCCGGGGCCTGCTGGCAGGTGCCCCTCACTGCTGGGTGGGTGGGGGTGCTGGGGGATATGAGTCGGGGCCTGAGCCTCACTGCTGGGTGGCTGGGGGTGCTGGGGGAAATGAGTCGGGCCTGCTGGCAGGTGCTCGTCAATGCTGGGTGGGTTGAGGTGCTGGGGGACATGAGTTGGGGCCTGCTGGCAGGTGCCCCTCACTGCTGGGTGGGTGGGGGTGCTGGGGGACATGAGTCGGGCCTGAGCCTCACTGCTGGGTGGGTGGAGGTGCTGGGGGACATGAGTTGGTGATCACTAATGCAAGGTGACATGTGGGCTGGCTGGGGGGCATGCCCATGGTGGATGGGCTGCGTGCGGAACATGACCAGGGGTGCAGGGTACTCCCCTGTGGTGTGGGCTGCCTGCAGAGGCCGTGGAGGGGGTAGAGGGCACACCTGGGAGGACCCACACTGCCAATTCACTTGTGGGACTCCCCGCACATCCCACTGGATACACGTACCCCGCTCTGACAGCGAAATCGTGTGTGAAATTCCCCCGAACCCCAGTAATACACGTACTCCGCTCGTACAGGGCCAACCGCATGTGAAACTCCCTGCGAACCCCAGTAATACATGTACCCCGCTTGCACAGGGCCAATCGCGTGTGAAACTCCCCACAAACCCCAGTAATCCACGTACCCCGCTCGCACAGGGCCAATCGCGTGTGAAACAACCCACGAACCCCAGTAATACACGTACCCCGCTCGCACAGGGCCAATCACGTGTGAAACTCCCCGCAAACCCCAGTAATACACATACCCCGCTCGCACAGGCCCAATAGCGTGTGAAACTCCCCGCGAACCCCAGTAATACACATATCCTGCTCGCACAGGGTCAATCGTGTGTGAAACTCCCCGCGAACCACAGTAATACACGTACCCTGCTCGCACAGGGCTAATCGCGTGCGAAACTTCCTGTGCACCCCCGAAATACAGGTACCCCACTCACACAGGGCCAATCACATGTGAAACTTCCCGCGCACCCCCAAAATACACATACCCTGCTCGCACAGGGCCAATCGCATGTGAAACTTTCCGCGCACCCCCGAAATACACATACCCCGCTCGCACAGGGCCAATTGCGAGTGAAACTTCCCCCGCACCACCAAAATACACATACCCTGCTCACACAGGGCCAATCGCGTGTGAAACTTCCCGCACACCCCCGAAATACACATACCCCGCTCGCACAGGCCCAATCGCGTGTGATTCTTCCCGTGCACCCCAGTAATACACGTACCCTGCTCAAACAGGGCCAACCGCATGTGAAACTTCACGCGCAGCAGGGTACGTGTATTCGGAGGGGTGCGTGGGAGTTTTACAGGCATTTTTGTGGTTGGGGGGCTGTGCGCCATGTTCGGGATTTGTGCGCTGTACATGGCACATGGGGAGGGGTTGGGGGCGTAACTGGCATTGCTGCAGGATCGCTGCGCCACTCTGCGCCACGACTGGTAATGGATGTTCAAATCCATGAATATGCTGTGCGCGGAAATTGATTTTGGCGCACGCTGCTGGCGCAGACTGTCGCTCGCCCACACTGTGCACCAGCCGCGTGCACCACTTGTGCGCTGAATTCTATGAATTACCCCCTAGATGTGTCGCAATATCATTCACAATGGGCCTGCACACACAATTGGCATATAAAACCATCCTTTTTTTGGAAAATGCATTAAAACATCTCATTACATGGGATAAAAATATAGCACATCATTGTGTTTTCATTAAAGAATATGGTATCGCGCCAAACATTGCCACAATCAATGATGTGGTATTCTTCATAGACAGTCAATTCAGTAATTCCACAAATGTCATATCCGTCAACGTCCACTAGGAGCTTATTTTCCTTTTGCTTCCTTACTCGGGGGCCTTGATAAAATGGAAGAATTGTCTACACAATTGATGTACAGTTACTGTTTGCAAATGTAACAACACCGTATTGCCATCACACTGTGAGAAAAAGTGAACAAAAACCAACAAAAAAAACAATTAGCAAGTTTGCAGAATACCAGGTGCCCCAATTGGAATACTCACATAATTAGAATTCTGTTGTCAAATACTCAGAAAGCTTCATTGTTGCCTAAATGCAAACATTGTAAACGTATGGCTACACAATTTTAGATGTAATTCATGCATTTGTGCAACATACCTAGCAATCACATTTCATACAGACCTTAATCAAACTGGCGGTGTACAGAATTATGATACAGAAATTGATCAGCCACCATTCACCACTTATACCTGCTGCTCAAATACTCTATAATAATGTTCTACATTATTTGATTATTATATGCTAATTTGATTAAGTTCATTGTAAACCGTTGGCGTACTGATGAAAGGCAAAAGTGGAATACATGTGTAAAATGTGGCTCTCTGAGAAAATGAGTATGATACAATGGCGAAGGCATATCACATGAAGACATATATTTAAGTATTTATTTATAGAGTATTTATAAGGTACACTGTACAGCAAAGTGTTTGTAGGCGTCAAGCAAAGTGTTTCTAGGCGCAGGATTATATATCATTGACATGTACTGTAAGATTATATCATCATACATTATCAACTCTTATGATTGTTGTATTATACGTTTCATTGTGGAAGTCAACCTAACATGGCCTTGGAATACCCCTACACAGAGTTTAATATTTCCTTTGCAGGTGTAATAAGTTAAGGCGGTGCTGTTGATCACTCTGAGAAATGGAGTCAAATGTAAGTATTTCATAAACTGAGAAATGGTTTACTTTCCCCCTCGCCTGTTGCTAGCTCCCCACTCCCATGCTTCTCTGCTCCCATCACCATGTTCTTCTCCCTATGAGGGTAAAGTGCTCCATTAGATCTCTAAGCTAGGTCTGCGCTTAATGTATACAATAATAATAATATAAATAATAATAATCATACGCTTACCACTGGTTCATAGAGGCAGCCACTTCACTGAGAATAATGATTACAAAGTAATGTATGTCCAAGGGCACATCATGAACCAGAGTGGTTGAGCCAAACATACTCAGACATTTTGTTTCTCCTGTATATGGTTCACCACTAATCAGAGGATGAGCCTGAAAGGCCCACCGTATAATATTTTGACCATGTCAAGACTAACAGCAGGGACAGCATTACAATTTTAACCAACATTCTTCTGAAACTGGTTCACTGGTTGTGATACCAACATTGATGAGTTTGTTGACATCACACCAGTAAAGACTACATTTTTTGGAAGAAATTCAAACTGATTCCTCATTGTGGAGTCTAAACTTCAGCTTAACAAGGACCTAGGGTCAATTTGGTTGCTCGTTAGGTAACAGATAGAGCTAGATTTAGTGTTATCTTTATCTTCAGATGTACCTTTTAAGGTGGCACAACTTGTTTACTGCTATCCTGCACTCGTTAGTACAAACCCATAGTTTTGCGTTGGTTTCAGGCAATTTTCCCATTGATAGAAAATGGTCATCATGTAATGTAGTTTGCTTTTTGTAATTGTTCGATGTGAGGAGAACAGATACCGTTGACATATATCGAAATGGAAACACCATTTTTTTAAGCCCAATCTGCGTTTAAGTCATTACTTGTCTTTGCTCGCTGTTCGTATAATCACATTAGTGTACATTTAGAAGTTACTTTGGGTTTTTTTTTAATGGTTTGATTGTTGTGAAAAATAAGATTGACACTCGATTTTCTATCCAACCTCTACATTAAAGCATTGCAAAAATGTTAGAATGTGGCATTATGGACCCGTTCCACGAGCAACACTAGTGGTGTAATGGCTTGCCACCCCAGTTGATGGACCGAGCAAAGCAAATGCCAATAACGTGGACCAAGGGCCGTTACCCCCGGTGTTGCCCATGGAACGGGTACATAAGGCCATGCCATTAGAATCCCGGGTTACAAAAGCGGCAACCAGGGGTGCTAAAAAAAAAGGATTTTCCTTCCTAAAACGAGAAGTCACCCGTGTCCAGTTGTAGGAAGGAAAATCCTTTACCAGCATGGCCACCAATGAAAGGGAAGGCGGGGCTCCGTACAGAGCCACTGTTCCTTTTCCATGGTGGCTGTGGGAATCTGAGAGGAAGGTGCGGCTGCGGTGGCGTGGGTCAACGCAGCCAAAATAAGGTAAGCCAGGGGTTATTAAAGAAAAAAGAAAACAAGGATGGAGGGTAGGGGGAAGATGGTTGCAAGGAGAGACCGCCATCAGGCAGCTTGGAACACAGGCTTGTATTGGTGGTTGAATCCTTCGTTCCTAGCCACCTGAGTGGTTGGCTCCCCACCCGGGGTGCTAATCTGCATTCTAAAACTACTAAATATCTGAATTCTGCTTTTCTTTACCATTTTAATCATCTAGTTTTATGCATTTAATAATTAAAGGTCAAACACCTTAATGCTACAGATTATGTGAAAATAAATGTTATCCCCAATGCTATTTCATCATATATTGTGGATTTTTCAAGCACGAGCATAACAATTATAATGATATATACATCCCTGGGCAGAACAAATTAAAACCATTGCGGTAATTTGCATATCTGTGTTGTTTGAATGTCCTTGTCTGAGTGGGGAAAGTTCAAATGCCAGAAGAAGATGACCTCCTAATTTTAAGTGCTTGCACTTAAAGCCAAAAATGCACTTACTTACAAGGAATAGAGTTGGCGTGATGAAGCGTATCACAAGAATTCACGTTGTGAAACCTGATGAGCAAATTGCAATATTTTTTGGATGGGTGACTTTGGTTTTGCCACCAGTAGACAGACCAATTAAGGAAAGACTAATTTTAAAAGAAGGAGTGATTGCAGCACAATGAGGTTTAGTGGCTGAGGGTTATTTTAAAGTTCTGTTCAGATGAACAGAAAGCCTAAGAGAGGCCAAGCTGGGATATTTCTTAATCATTTAGTATGCCTGGTGACAGCTGCTTCTGCCTCACAGATATATAAAATAATCAGAACTTGAGACACATCAGAAGGAAACATAACAACCCCAGTGCACAGTGCATGATACAAAATGATCTCAGATCAAGTATAGAGGGTCAGGGTGCACAAAATGTCTCCCTTTTCCAAATGGACACAATCAATGTTAGGTTAGCTTGTAGATTCTGTATTACCTTACACATGGCCCCGGATGTTGCTTGATTTGACTCTATGCTGGGCATATAACTGTTTCAATGTACTCTTACATAAGTGACAATTGAAGATCCCCCACACCTGTAAATGTAACAACGCCCAGTCATCTGTTTGCAGCATATGAAAACTTGCTAGGCCTTTATGAGTGTTGTTAAAAACAGAATTAAAAGGGTCATGCCCGTTTTCATACCTTGAGGCTACCAGGGAGAAATCCAGACCCAGTCCTACCCATGAGGTGGATGGTGGTAGTTGAGAGGGACGCACTTCCTGTCTCCCCCTTGTGCCACCATGGTTCTATGCAGACCTCTGCTATCATCAGTTTTACCTTAAATCTCAGATACTTGCCTGTGTCTTTTTGTAGAATTGAGAGCTTCACCACTTGATTCAGGAAAAAAAGAGACATAGCAAAGCCACCACCATATGAAGCAGACAAGAGGACCTGTCAGAGATGCTGAGCAACCACAGGCAAGCATATGCAACAATCCATAGGCCCCTTAGACCACCAAGGCCCAAAAGGGGATCAAAACCTGCCAACCTTAAAAAAAACTACCATGGGAATTTTCAGGAAGACAAACATGAACTCATGCCATCCCAGCCCCATTGCTGACTTTACACACACATCCTGGATAGGGAAGGCAGAGCCAGATTGGCCAGGGCAAGAGATCCACCACTGACAGAGAGAGGGGGAAATAGGAACTGTGGGTTAGTCAGGTGAGGTCAGATGTAGAGGATGGGAGGGTGACCAAGAGACCAGCAGGACGGAGGAAGGAGTGGTGAACTGTGGAGACAGCTTGTGGAGTAGGTAAGTTATTGGCCACAAAGTTGAAGTGGTAAAGCAGTGTAAGTAAGTGTGCTTGTGTGGCAAGAGTTTACACAGATTAGTGCAAGGAGTGGTTATGAATAAGATGGTGATGAGTGAAAGGAGGATGCTCCAATGGTTTGGAGGGAGGAGTAGAAGGAGAGAGGAGTAGTGGTTTGTTTGGAGGAGCAGTAACATGGAGGTGGAAGTAGTAGTGTGGAGAGGAGCATAATAGGGTAGTGGAAGAGGGAGTAACATCAAAGGTGGAGGCAAGGCCTAGGACTAGTGAGCACATCCAAATGACAGAGTATTGGTGGAAGGTGGAAGGCAGAGTGGGGAAGGAGTAGAAAAGAGGCAGGAGAGCATGAGTGTGGTAGACAGAGCCGGTATCAAACAGGATATTTGTAAGGTGCCATCCCAGGTGCCATTAGAACACTAACTACTAGATAGTGCAGGGATAGTTAGGAAGTCTCTGAGGGAGCATAGTGAGATGAGGCATTCAGCTTTTAGGTCCTTATCACAATAAGGATATAGAACTAGATCATTGGGGTCAAATCTATGTATCTACTAACTAGGACAATACAAACCTGGGTTAGGGAGCAAGTTCTATGCAAGCTGAGACAGAGAGAAAGAGAGAGACACCATAGGCCCCCAACATTGTAAATAAAAACCCCTTGAACAACCTCTGAGACTGGGAGTGATTCTTGTGGCATCTGTGACAACAATAGAATGAGATATTCAAGCTGGCACAAAGAAATTGGATGCCTGCAGTAACTGACGGTTTTTACAACGGCCAAAAAGAAGTTGGATATGATACAAGGTTTTGTAAATTCTGTCCTCATCAGTAAATAACAGGCATAATTTAAACTTTTTACAAATCAAAATGGAAAAAATGCATAAAGGTGATTGTTACAGTGTTATCACCTTTTTGTTACACCACGTCTTGTACATATGTAGAACATTGCAAGCATTGTACCCAAGTGCAGACGTTTATGGTACTCTCCCGGCTGTTACAGATGTATATAAGCTTTCTTTTTTAACCATTTAATATTGCATATGACAACCCGTCAGAATTCAGTGCATCTAGGTGCAGGAGAGAGTGGAGAAAGTGAAGTAGCTAAGAAGGGCCTAAGGGTTAGAACAAGAGGAATGATTTCAATGCTTGGCAGAAAGACAACCAGAGGAGGGTAGTCAAATATTGATGGATAACGAATTGTTCAGAAGCTCTGATCACCCCTTGTCCTGCATTTTTTTGTTGGGGAAACTTAACAACCCGAAGCTAAAGTTTGACGATTGCATCTGGTTGATAAAGACAAATCTTATCACCCAAGTAGGCAGTGGTCAACCCTACAATTTGTATTTGCTGAATTTCTTCCAGGGGATAGTCAGAAATGCCAAAATATAATTCAATCTGAGTAGTCCTGTTTAGAATGTATTACTGAGCCGTCACCTTAGACAGGTTTCTTTTATAAACAACTTACAGATTCTCTATAGCTGTTAAGTCCAACAAACACCTTATTGGCGACATCACCAATCTATTTATTGGGATCAATTTACCAGTCCAGGTCTTGACTGATTTGTCATAGGTTGCATCCCATCCAAAAACGACAACTGGTGGGAATATCGGGCAGAGCCAAGTAACAGATATCTGGGTCTGAAGAGAGTTACCTTAGTTATGGAGTTATTTAGTTGTAGACCATTAAGCAACAGTCAATTTGGACGTCATACAAACAAATTATTAGGTATTCTAAATCCTCATATGCAGTAGATACGTTATCATACATCTGGGTGTCATTGCTGTAAGAGTGATAACACAGATAAGCAAATAGATTGGCTTAATAAAATCATTACGTAACAGTCGAAAAACACTTGTATAGAAAGGGCCTCGATTTGAACAATGGCATTGTTAGTTCAAAAAGGAATGGAACCATGTGATGGTGGCCTCTGAGACAACTGCAAATTCTGAAAGTCAGGAGATTGGGATCTTGTGATCCACTGTGTTGAATTCCACTAGCAGGTCGAGCATCACCAGTGGTAAAGAGCTTCTCTGGTTAGCTTTCATCAAAATGTCAGCCCAGACAGAGACCAACACAGACTCATTTCCAATGGAAAGGATGGAAAACAGATTACAAAGGATCTAGCAGATTAAACGTGTCCATGTGGAGTTGGAGTTGTGAGGCTGCAACCTTTCCCAAAACCCCCAATGGTCAGGGAAGGCAAGTGCTAGGGTGGACATTTTTAAAATGGTTGAATACCCATTTTCTTTAGTAAAAGAAAGATATGGGCTTCTTCAAATGCCCATGGAACCACAACCTGGTGGAATGACACATTCACAATATTGGCTATGAGAGAAGCAGCTGCCTCAGCCCACTTGGACTGACAAAGGATCATATGGTTGCCAAATGGGCTTCAAGGAAGATATACGTGGAGTTACTTAGTTTACTGTAAATGGTTTCAAATTGAAGCCTGTCATGACAACACGCTTTCGGGTCTCGAATTAACTGGACAAGGAGTTTTCTTTCATTGTAGCATTTCTTTAGGAGTGTAAATTGTGTATTCCGTGTGAGCACACACTGAAATAAGGTAACAAAATATACACACATATGACATTTGGATCATGTCACTACAAGCCGTTTAACATGTGCATTTTCATTCTGTCCTGTGCAATAGTGGCTATTTAGAGAAGAATGAATCCAGAAGTACAATTTAGCAACCTAACCCTAGTGTGCACCACCGAGAGCAGTTCATGCAATGTGTACCCACGTATTTAGATGTTTTTATTGTATGCCTTCTTATTTTGTGTGAGTTAGAAACCTTGGTCCAGAATACATATAACATACTATTGTCTTGCCATTATGTACTAGTGCTGGGAAATTTTCCACACATACTGTGATGTTTGGGAATTGCATTTGAGTCAACCAACCTGTTCAGAAGCCATTGCAAAAAAGACATTTTGCTTCCATCCGTCTGTTAAATAATCAATGCAAAATCGCCCGGCATGACGCCAAGTTGTTTGATCCATTCAAAGGGACATGACGCAGAGCTGAAATGCTTGCTCCAGATCTTGATGTCTCGAGCTGAAGTCCCAAGATCTGCTGCCATCTGCTGCTATAGTCAGCAGACTATCAGACATACTATCACAACTATCATGACAGTGCTGATACACAGAAATGAATGACTGTTGCCAAAAGAGCTGAGCATGTTTGCCTGCACGCCTCTCCTGCATCTAAAAGTAGGTTGCTACTATTATCTCTTTTTAGATGCTGACCTGTGCTCATTCTGTTGCTAAACATAAAAATGGAAGGTCTCCTAATCTATGTTCCTGTGGGAACAATGTGGAGTATTGTGAGAGGGCTCAAGAAATTAAAAGCTCACCTCAAAGTTTGACTACTGGCATGACTGACTAGCATTTCATCCTTCAGGTGTTGGAACATTGAGTGCCATTACATTATAAAACGATAGCCACAGTTACTGTAGGAGAAAGAAGTGGGAGGGAAGTGGCAGAGGAAAGTAAGCAATACAATGTGGGACGATGTTGGCCCTGTAGGAAAGTGTTGCACCAACATTTCTACTGAACATTCTAAAAAATGACATTTGCAAGGTCTGGGCGGTGAATTTGTATGTGTATTAGTGTGAAGACCAGGGATGCTGATCTCGATCAAATATAACTTACAATCCTACCTTTAAAGGCATTCCCAGGCACTCTGCCTTTTCTCACCTTCCCCCAGGGGCTCACTGTATCCAGTGCCCTGGTTCTCACTAGACTTGACTACTGCAACAGAATCTTTCTCAATCTTCCTGCTTCTACTCTCCGACCTCTTCAACTTGGCCAGAACAGAACCACAATACTTATCCTTGGCCCAGGGACTGCATCTCTCCGGCACTGAAATCCCTCCGGCACTGAAATCCCTCCACTAACTCCTCGTGGCTGCAAGGATCAAGTACAAGACCCTCTGCATAGTCCACAAGGCTTTCTGGAGCATGCACCCTTACTATCTACAATTCTCTCTTCCTAAATACTCTCCTTTTAGGGCCCTTTGCTCGACCTCCAACACCCTGCGGCTGAGCAGTTTCTCCAAACAAAGATTTGGGGGTAGATGCCTATCTTCTGCAGGTGCCTCCCTCTGGAACAGCCTTCCTACCTCTCTCCATCTTCAGCCAGACCTCCTCAAGTCCCAGAAACTCCTCAAGACTTTCATCTTCTCTCCCTCTTTCTCTCTTCCTCTCCCCTGCTAACCTCCCTATTTCCGTGTGTTTCCCTCCCTCCTTCTCTTCTCCACCTGCTCAGTTAGCTGACTGGTCACCAGGTGCACCTCGAGAACCTCACAGGTCTCAAGCACCCCTGCAAGTCCTGCACTTGCCTCAGGGCCTCCACACTGTACCTGGCACAACTGCAATATGCCCCATGATAGGGGCAACCACTCTGCACTTAACCCTGGCCCCTGCTGGTTTGGGTGCACTTGCCCCCCTTCCCTCGCACGTCCTGTTCTGCGCACTTAATCGACCTTGAATGTCTACGCATAGCAAGTCTGTCTGTCCAGTCCACACTCTGTCCCCTCCCCCAGCTTGGTCGTGCTTGAAATACTCATGCAAGGGCGCATTGTCTGATCAACCACCAGCAATCTGAAATATTCGACAGACCAGTTTAATGATCTGTCACTTCCCTTACCCCCACCCCCTTTTTCTCACCTCACCATTTGTCAAGCACTTCACTAGTAGATATGCCTTTGGCCTAGTATGCTAGTTATTGATGTTAGATCATTCGGAATCTTCAATGACGACTGCATTCCATTGTTCCCTTCCCGCCTTGAAGCGCTTTGAAACACTTCACTTGTGTATAAGTGCTTTACAAATAAACAATTACAATTACAAAAAAGTTGAGAACAAGTCATCAGCACGTTTATGAGGCTGTAAAAAAAAGTGGGACATATCACAGGTAACCAAAGTAGGCAAGTGCTTCAAACTAAAGAAGAGTGCCATGAAATAAGCATAATTACATTAGGCATCACTGTAGGGAGTGGGGCTTGAGGTAGGCAGAAGGGGGAGAGGGCAGAGGGCTCCCTTTTTGGCAAGTACATAGATGAGGTCACAGGTCAAATATTGCACTATTCAGTTCATTCAAGTGTTACTGCATAATTGCCCATCGCTGCTATAAGAGTGTCTGGTATCCAAGCAGTGTTAGCTTTCTGTCCATTAAGCATCATGCATAAAGGTGATTATTATTGTAATACACCTGTGACTTTATATCTCTCTGCTGATGGATAGTAAGCTCTTCAATGTAATGATTGTGCTTATTAGTAAACCTGTGCATGAACGTATTCGCATATATACACAATAGCTGTCAAGGTTTTGAGCTTTGCAATGCATATGTGTATATGTGGTTGTACTGAACTGCACTAAAAGGCTCCACAGTGGTGAGACTAAACGGCTGCTCGGATGCGAGCAGGGCGAAAGCCACGTGTTCTGAGCCCAGCATGCTGAGGCGTCTGCAATTCAGACGGGGCCCACGGGATGGGTCGTGTGCACGCTCTGCACTTTGGTCTGTTTTGTAATTGGTTTTTACTGCTTTTGCAAATCATGGAAAGCCGTATAAAGTCGGCGACACTAGCGCCAATCGTTTCATGACGACATTTCGAATATGTGACCGCATGCTGAAGCGACTGCCTCGGGACCGCCCACTGGGCTTATTAAGTGCATTCCAATGAACAACTTCGTATGACCTTGGCGCGATGTACCCGAGTGTTCTCTGAGAAAGTATATCACGTGTTTTGCTCAAACTATTTTCTTGTTTTACTTTTTATTGGAAAAGCACACCTTATCATATCCAATACATATACTCTTAAATCATTCGGATAGATCCGGGCTCTGCCACCCGCTGATCTCCAGATGCTTTGGACTACGACCCCCATGAACCCTCTCCTTGACTATGCTGGCTATTGCTGATTGGAGCAGTGGTGCAAAGCATCGGCAGTGATGAGGGATGATCCCGACACCTTGGGGAGTATGTATAAGAAATATGAAAGCAAGCAAATTAATCTCTTTCATTGCTTAGTGAACCACAATTACCTGACAAAACAGACCCCAACATGTCGCTGAAAAATCTACATTGAATACCTACTTCAGGCTGTAGTTCTCGTTATATGTATGATTCCTGTAGGAATAAAAGTAATTCGATGGAATAATATTGTGACATCTTATCCCAAAAATGCCTAATGTTTTGTAGGTGCAGGCACTTTTGACAGCATCCTGAATCACTACCTCAATCTGACTATTTTGAAGCCTTTTCAGAAGATTAGATTTCTGTTCTGAAGAAGTCTACTACCGTCTGGGTCAAAGGGCAGATTGAAATGAAATTTCAAAAACCGGACAATGCACTGTATACGTTATGCATATGTTATGCACAATGTTTTCATAATTCTTCTTCAACATTCTCCCCTCCCGCTTTCCCTTCCTTTTTTGTCTCTCAGTTGGTGTCCAGTTAACAATGGAAATATGCAGGCCCTCATCCCCCTGTCACAGTTTTCACCATGCTATGTGTGTGTGAGATAAGATTATGTGTACCCGTACATGTGTGTCTTTGTGTCTGTGTGCGTCTGTGCACGTATGTGACATCCTGGATAAAGGGTTAAACATCCTGGCACATCTCCAGAAAAGTCAATCCTAGATTGCTACCAGCTTGCTCCAAAGCTCCAGTGATTAGTTCATGACAAGTCTCGCGCTCTGAAACACTTGTGTATAGGCGCGTTACAAATGCCATATCATATCATATACCACATCAAGTCCCTCAGTTCAGAAGGAGATTACTCCAGAACCTTATTCTGATTCCCAAACGAGTGATAAAATATGAATGGTTCTCAATGAACACACTGTAGAACATGGTGAGCTCCGCTGGAAAGATGATGTGCTCACAATGGATTAGGAATAGAATCAGATTCTTGTGGTTGACTATTCCCCAGACACCCTGAGTCTCTATTTCACAGAACAGTCCATATAACACTGCCTATGTCTTGTTATGGTAAGGGTGGGCGTTCCTAAGCCAAACATTGACTACATATCAATGAAATAATCCTTTTCAACACCTTATCAATCATCCACAAGTGCATACCCAATGCAGCCCCACCTTAGCTAGTCCGGGACATTGCCATGGTCTATTCTAGCTGGCCCACCAGAGTCCCTTATTCCCACTGGTTATTCCAACCCAAGTTCAAACGAACCATAGCTGGAGGCTCCAGCTTCCCAGTTTTGCCCCCCAAATACTGGAACTCCCACCCACACTTAGAGGGGAAGAATCCTACTGGGACTTCCGTAAATCCCTCAAAACCTGATTGGTCACCTAACACCCTCCCGCCCACCCCCTCATACCCCGAATGCTGTATGTCTGTAAGTGTACCTGTAAATGCGCTGCCATGCCTGTAACAATGTAACAATGTATCCATACCTATGCCTACCATGTAACTGGTAAAGCGCCCTGATGCCTGTGGGTTTGTGTGTGCTATATACATGAGAATAAACATGCCTCGGCAATTTATGATTTATGAAAACAGAGACATGGGCCTTTATTCTCAGCCCTCTATTTGAGTCTTTTGTCTAGGGTTTTAACTTTAGGCAGATTTCACCTCAGAAAAGATGGCTTGGAAGCTGTCTCCACATGTTCTTCATTTCTCTGCTAGATCTGTGTGGGTGCTGGGTAGCACGCCTGCACTCTGGATGGCACGCATCCTGATCATCAGTGCATTAGTTTGATCTAGAAACCAGGGACATATATATGCTCATGCCTCCTGTGGGCTTCTGAATATTCACATGTGACCCTACTTATAACCTTTAGGTTACAGCAAATGACTACTGGATACATTTAGAACCTGCTATCGATGGGTCCAACAGTAAGGGACACGAACTTGCGCTTTCATAATCCATCTTGAATCCTCCATTCCCAGATAATGCAGGATATCGGCACCTGCCATCTCTATGTTATCCTTCTACTCTTAAATTCTGTTATCAGTCAACGGTCTGTTGAGATCCTTTCTTTCCTGCAAACCCAACACACAAGGCACTGCATATCCTATATAAAATCATTGCTTAAGAAAGACTATCACAGTGCAATACTACTTATCATAAGAACACATAATCACCTAACACTAATATCATGTTTCTTTTTTATTTATCAGCATCTTCACAGTGCATAATCAGTATAACAGTACATGCCTCCATTGTCCAACAAGCGTACACAGTCCTCTGATCACTTGTTAAGGTAGCAAATTCCCCATCTATAACCCCATAATCAACAAGGTTTTTCCTAAAGAAGGATAACACGTGAATACTCTTCTACCTTGTAAGTGGGAGAGTCCAACAGCAGTGAGTAGGAAGGTCATAGGCATTTGACCTACTAGAGGTAATCAAAGTGAAGATATCAGTCTTAAACATTATCACTTTGGTTGTGAGAGGTAAAGGGAAAATAAAAGGAGATGCTCTTCCTCTATACGGTCCCCACTTAGAATGTTGGAAAACCAGCCATAAATATCACAGTATTTAATGTAGGTATTTTCATAGGATATGAAAGGATAGACAGCTAGCAAAGCAGGGTCTGGAGAGTGTAGTGATTGCACTGGGATCCATAGGCTAAGTGACGAGTGGGGGCAGGAACTGAGAGCAGCTTTGGCCCATGCATTTAATGAGCTTAAGATGCAGATAAAATGAGGTGTGCATTAGAGCTTTTTTGTAAACATGTTTCAAAAACGTTGTTTTGATGAAACTGTGAATGAGGTTCGAAGGGTTGTATGCCCTAAATCTGGGATACACACTTGCCTCAAATAATCCTGAACTGATAGTTATAATTGTTTTAAGTAGTCTCAAATTAATATTGGGGAAAGAGCATACGGTTTATTCAAATGAAATGTCCATCATAATAACTTACCTATGTACATGGATTGTTGTCAAACATATTGATTTTAACAAATTGTTTTGAATCTTGAAAGGACAAGTCTTAATTTATCTTGAATTTGAGAAGAGAGAAATCAATATGCTGCATAGGCAGGGTTTGAAATTAAGATTTAATGAACAAGAGCTGAAACCAGCTTCTTGGTTCCAGGCATCACCCAGTAGGCTGGAGCTACCATTGGGGAACCGGGAGAAAATACAAAATGCACTGCTAATCTAACTTCCACATGAGATGCACACTTCAACTTTGTTCCGATTATGTATGATCCATTATATTGAAATATGTCCAAGAATTGTCCAAGTTCTTCTTCTTTATTTACATTCTCAAACACTCAAAGATAAGGTCATGTTTGTAAGGCACCAGTTTGTCTGGGGAGCCACACGTAGATCCTGGTATCTGTTTGTTTCTAGTTAACCTGGCTCTCTTATAAGTGGAGGCAGGAGCTAAACAGCCCCCAGCATTTTCAAAACCTGAATTCATGATATACATATACTTCAGAAACAAGTATCAAGATTGTTCCATGTACATGCGCTGGTATACAGTACAGATCAACAAAGATAAGTTGATTTCCACGGTCATTTAGACACAGTGGGCCTCATTACGACCCTGGCGGTAAGGGGTTAGCGCCATCGTTAGCTGCGCCGACCCCTTACCGCCAATCACGAGTTCCCTTTCCGCCATGGCGGATTTTACACCTGCTTCTAGCGGGTGTAAAAATCCATGGCGGTAAGGGAACTTGGTGTTAATTACGCCACCGTAATTTACGGTGGCGTAATTAACGCCTTCCCCACTCCCATTATGCCCTATGGGGCAAAAATGGGAATGGGGAAGGGTAAATGGGGATTGGGGATTTACCGCCCCGCCAAGGTCGGAATGGGGCGGTAAATCCCCTTACCGCCATGGTGTTAACGTAGTTAGCACCATGGCGGTAAAGTCACGGCCCTGGCGGTAACTTTCCGCCAGGGTCGTAATGAGGCCCAGTAACTATGCCGACACGTGTCTCAATCTCTTCAGTCTTTTTCAAGGCAAGCTATTGAATCTATAGTCAGAATATTGAAGGATATCACACATACATTTGAATTGCATGATATCATAATCAATTTGTCAAGAACAAACAAAACCATAATCATCCAACAATAAATGTCCATGTGACAATGTAACCATGATTAGCTCCACCAATCAACAGATGAGGAAAGAAAAACGGGAGAGGAAGGGGAAATAAAAGAATAAAGAAAAAAATATTTTTTTAACATATGTTAATATGACAATTAATCTACTTCGTCATCTAGTATATTCTTGCAACAGACATTAACATAACCAGTGTCATCCAATATATTAATAGAACAAACATAAACATTTCCAATGTCATCTTAAGCTAAACAGAGTTTGTTGTGCTATTACTTGAATGGGTGAAATAGACCGGAATACAATAATGAAAGGTGGAGTCATTATGAGGGCTCACCATAATGAAAAGCCTGTTGTGAATCCACATGGAAGTAAGGCCCTGCAATGCTAAACGAAAAGATGTGCATTTAGGCATCCAAGCCTGGAGATGACTGAACATGTTTCTTGCCACACATGAGGGAAAGACCTCAGGAAACTTTTGCAAAAGTTCTAGAAAAGCTGTGACCATATTGGCCGAAATGGCAGCATCCAGCATGTAACTAAAATCACCAGATTGTGTGCAAGTTTGCACTGCAGAATGGAGTTTTCTACTTTGACCAAAATCATTACCTTCAAAATCTGTTTTTCCCTCCCTTTGTATTAAAGTCATGCTCTTCAAAATGTGTGCAGGAATGAACTTGGGAAATATTAATCATACACTATCCATATTTGGAGTTATGGAAAACTGTAAGTGAGCTGCTTCTGGTGAGACAAAAACAATTTGTATGGCACCTACACAACCCAAGTTATTAAGGAAAATATTAAGAGGCATTTTTGGTGTGACTGAGAAATATGAAAAATTGAGGGAACATGAAGAACGTGATCAATATTCTGCACGCCGAGCGCCAGATATTCTATGAATATAGTTGTGGAGTAAAGGAGGGAAAACCATAACTTTGCCATAAAATAACTTACAAACTTGTTGGTTGGATCATTTGATTCACAAAAAAATATAGTTTCTAAAATGGTGGCATATGTGCCATAATATGATGAGAAAGGGCATTTGTCATAATGTGAGATTTCCATGCGCAAAGTCCAGATCCAACCCCCTGTCCCAGTTAGATGATTGATGTGGTATCCTCCCCTGGCTTCTCAAATCAGTCTCCTTTTCTCTGGACCTACTGGCTCACAGAGGTACATGTCCATTGCCCTATCAATTTTGCGAGGAAGATGACTCAGTGGTGATGTAATTTGCTGTATAAATAGGTTACTTCACCTCAAATGAGGATTCCCCTTCCAAATCCTGAGGTGAGCAGCTGCCAAAATTGGAACCATCTTTGCAGAGAGAGGCCTAGGTCCTACAGTGAAGCCAGGTGCTAGAGTAAACTGACTTGGGAGTCTTTGGTGGACAGAGAGAATCCTTGACTGACCCCTGGCTGTCCCAGGAGTGAGGCCCTGATGATTCCTGGTGCTCCATGAAACTCTCTTGTAAGTAGAGTTATCGCCAGCATTATATTAAACAAGTCCTATCTTCTTTAGTATTACCCGAGAGATTCCCCATTGTAAAAATCCCCTATTTTATCTGTTTGTGAAATTCAGTAATTTTCCTATTGAAAAGTATTTTATTTGTCCGTACATTGTGGTAACTCTCCCATTGACAAATCTTGTGTTCACCTGCGTATTTAAGTCATTTTTCCTATTGAACAAAATCATCTCTCAGTTGCCTGTTAATTTGAGTCTTTTTCCACTTAAAAAGTCCTATGTTTGCCTGCATATTTAAGTAATTTTCCTGAAAAAGAATCTGCTGTATGTCCGTGAAATTTCATCATTTCCTATTTAAGAATGTCCAGTGTTGGTGTAGATCCCTGATATATTTTGCTTAGTAAATCGATTAATTCCCACATTGCTTCATGGAATAGGGAAAAGTTAGCATTCAAAACTAACTCTCCCTTCCCTGTGTCTTGCGAGTCATTATAAGTATAAAATATTCCCCAAGAAGCTATTTCATTAAGAGATGAAAAAACAATTCTTCCACTTGTTAAAGGGCGTTTACAAAAACAAATTCCCATTTGCCTCTTTCATATTAAACACAAATTATTGTTCCTATTGTAAGTAATCTCCTGGTCCAAATCCTACCTCTTGTTTGCCCCTGTAATTTTAACTAAAAAACGATTTTCCTATGTGAATTCCCCATTGCCCAAAGTGTGTGTGTCAATTGCAGCCTCAGCAAAAACGTGTGTGATTTCCATTTTTGTTTTTCTAAACATCAGCTTTGAAAAATCATTTTTCCTAATCTATCCTTCTTCCCCTATCATATTCTGAGCGCAGATTTTGAATTTCATTTCCTTCATTTTTCATTACCTAGCGCTGGCCTGCCATTCACAGCCTTAGAAAAACTAGTGTGATTTACATTTTCGTTTTCCTGGAAAATTTGTTTCACCTTTAAAACATGTTTTTCCTGTTCTATCCTTCTTCCCCTACTATATTCTGATCACGGCTTTAAAATTACATTGCTTTTTTATTTTTTCATGTGTTCATGTATTGAAATCTAATTTCCTATGGTGTGCTAGTTAGTCTTTTCTGAAAACCCATGTGTCTTTTAGTTTAAACAGTATACCCTTGTGTGCTGTCCCATAGTAACTGTCCCAACTAAATAAAAACCCATTTAGCTGGAACAGAAAACGAATGTGTCCATTCATTGCTGTTCCCATAGTGTTGCTGAATATCCCTTCCAAAATCCTTTGTGTGTGCATTCACTTTCCTTTGGGTTGCATTCATTTTAATTGTGTTTTTGAACTGTTCTGAAGCTTGTCTTGCCACACATTGGTGGTTCGTGTAACTCTGCATTCCTTGTTTCTATCAAATCACAAATTAATAAATGTTCATTGATAACCCACCGGCCTGGTTTACTGTGACTCGGGGTGCGGTGCGTGTGGAAGTTGGGTGTTAGATGGGTTGGAGGCTTCCTTAAAAAATGATCTGAGATTGTAAAAATAAAAAGTGTTTTTATTGTGTGCACACTCATTGCAGGGGAGCAAGGTCCCTGACTTGTTGTGCTGCATAATATATCGTGACATACTAGCACTGTCCATAATATGCTGTGTTCGGCTAACAACAAATATACTTACAGGGTAATTCATAGAATTTCGCAGAAAAGTGTCGCAAGCGGCTGGCGCAGAGTGTCCGCGTGCGATTGTCTGCGCCAGGCACGTGCGCTAAAACCGATTTCCGCGCACAGCGTATTCATGGATTTTAGGCTCCCAAACCAGCCGTGGCGCAGAGTATCGCAGCGACCCTGCAGCAGCGCCAGTAACGCCCCCAAGAACGCCCTTGCGCAAGGAAAAGCCATCAAAATCGCTAAATCATCGCAAAGGGCTGCGCTAACCCTGGACCAGTTTACAGGGCTGCCAAACAAGGAACGCAAAGCGGGTAACGTTCATATCAGGGGTACGCGGGAAGTTTTACACGCGATTAGCCAGGGTACGTGTATTACAGGGGTACGCGGGAAGTTTAACACGCGATTGGCCAGGGTACGTGTATTAGAGGGGTACGCGTGAAGTTTTACACGCGATTAGCCAGGGCACGTGTATTACAGGGGTACGCGGGAATTATCACACGCGATTTGGCTGGGTAGGTGTATTACAGGGGTACACGGGAAGTTTTACACGCGATTTGGCTGGGTATGTGTATTACAGGGGTGCGCTGGAATTATCACACGCGATTTGGCCAGGTACGTGTATTACAGGGGTGCGCGGGAATTATCACACGCGATTTGGCTGGGTACGTGTATTACAGGGCTGGGTACGTGTATTACAGGGGTGCGTGGGAAGTTACACACGCAATTAGGCTGGGTGGGTCCTCACAGGTGTTCCCTGTACACCCTCCACGGCCCCTGCAGGCAGCCCACAAAACAGGGGACTACCCTGCACACCTGCTCATGTCCTCCTGCACCTCCACCCCCCAGCCACCAGGGGCAGCCTCCACCAGGCCCCCACCCATGTCTACCACCACCCCCACCCCCCAGCCACCAGGGGCAGCCTCCACCAGGCCCCCACTCATGTCTCCCTGCACCCCCATCCCCCAGCCACCAGGGGCAGCCTCCACCAGGCCCCCACTCATGTCTCCCTGCACCCCCATCCCCCAGCCACCAGGGGCAGCCTCCACCAGGCCCCCACTCATGTCTCCCACCACCCCCACCCCCCAGCCACCAGGGGCACCCTCCACCAGGCCCCCACCCATGTCTACCACCACCCCTGCCCCCCAGCCACCAGGGGCAGCCCCCACCAGGCCCCCACTCATGTCTCCCACCACCCCCATACCCCAGCCACCAGGGGCAGCCTCCACCAGGCCCCCACCCATGTCTACCACCACCCCTGCCCCCCAGCCACCAGGGGCAGCCCCCACCAGGCCCCCACCCATGTCTACCACCCCACCCCCACCCCCCAGCAGTGCAGGGGCACCCTCCACCAGGCCCCCACTCATGTCCCCCTGCACCCCCAACCCCCAGCCACCAGGGGCAGCCTCCACCAGGCCCCCACCCATGTCTACCACCACCCCCACCCCCCAGCCACCAGGGGCAGCCTCCACCAGGCCCCCACTCATGTCTCCCTGCACCCCCATCCCCCAGCCACCAGGGGCAGCCTCCACCAGGCCCCCACTCATGTCTCCCACCACCCCACCCCCCAGCCACCAGGGGCAGCCTCCACCAGGCCCCCACTCATGTCTCCCCCCACCCCACCCCCCAGCCACCAGGGGCAGCCTCCACCAGGCCCCCACTCATGTCTCCCACCACCCCCAAACCCCAGCAGTGCAGGGTCACCCTCCACCAGGCCCCCACTCATGTCTCCCACCACCCCCACCCCCCAGCCACCAGGGGCACCCTCCACCAGGCCCCCACTCATGTCTCCCACCACCCCCACACCCCAGCCACCAGGGGCAGCCTCCACCAGGCCCCCACCCATGTCTACCACCACCCCCGCCCCCCAGCCACCAGGGGCAGCCCCCACCAGGCCCCCACCCATGTCTACCACCCCACCCCCCAGCAGTGCAGGGGCACCCTCCACCAGGCCCCCACTCATGTCCCCCTGCACCCCCGACCCCCAGCCACCAGGGGCAGCCTCCACCAGGCCCCCACCCATGTCTACCACCACCCCCACCCCCCAGCCACCAGGGGCAGCCTCCACCAGGCCCCCACTCATGTCTCCCTGCACCCCCATCCCCCAGCCACCAGGGGCAGCCTCCACCAGGCCCCCACTCATGTCTACCACCACCCCCGCCCCCCAGCCACCAGGGGCAGCCTCCACCAGGCCCCCACTCATGTCACCCACCACCCCCACACCCCAGCACTGTGGGGCACCTGCCAGCAGGCCCCCACCCATGTCCAATTCATGTCTCCCACCACCCCCACCCCCCAGCCACCAGGGGCACCCTCCACCAGGCCCCCACTCATGTCCCCCTGCACCCCCACCCCCCAGCCACCAGGGGCAGCCTCCACCAGGCCCCCACTCATGTCTCCCTGCACCCCCGCCCCCCAGCCACCAGGGGCAGCCTCCACCAGGCCCCCACTCATGTCTACCACCCCACCCCCACCCCCCAGCAGTGCAGGGGCACCCTCCACCAGGCCCCCACTCATGTCCCCTATCACCCCCACCCCCCAGCCACCAGGGGCAGCCTCCACCAGGCCCCCACTCATGTCTCCCACCACCCCACCCCCCAGCAGTGCAGGGGCACCCTCCACCAGGCCCCCACTCATGTCCCCTATCACCCCCACCCCCCAGCCACCAGGGGAAGCCTCCACCAGGCCCCCACTCATGTCTCCCAGAGTGCTACGTGTATTTCAGGGGTGCGCGGGAAGTCCCACTCGCGAATAGCCTGGGCGCGTGTATTTCAGGGGTGCGCGGGAAGTTCCACACGCGAATAGCCTGGGCGCATGCATTTCAGGGGTGCACGGGAAGTTTTACACGCGACTTCAGCGGGTACGTGTATTTCAGGTATGCGCGGGAATTCTCACACGCGATTTGGCTTGGTACGTGTATTACAGGGGTGCGTGGGAAGTTACACACGCGCTTAGGCTGGGTGGGTCCTCACAGGTGTTCCCTGTACACCCTCCACGGCCCCTGCAGGCAGCCCACAAAACAGGGGACTACCCTGCACACCTGCTCATGTCCCCCTGCACCCCCACCCCCCAGCCACCAGGGGCAGCCTCCACCAGGCCCCCACCCATGTCTACCACCACCCCCACACCCCAGCCACCAGGGGCAGCCTCCACCAGGCCCCCACCCATGTCTACCACCACCCCCGCCCCCCAGCCACCAGGGGCAGCCTCCACCAGGCCCCCACCCATGTCTACCACCACCCCCACCCCCCAGCCACCAGGGGCACCCTCCACCAGGCCCCCACCCATGTCTACCACCACCCCCGCCCCCCAGCCACCAGGGGCAGCCTCCACCAGGCCCCCACCCATGTCTACCACCCCACCCCCACCCCCCAGCAGTGCTGGGGCACCCTTCACCAGGCCCCCACTCATGTCCCCCTGCACCCCCACCCCCCAGCCACCAGGGGCAGCCTCCACCAGGCCCCCACTCATGTCTCCCTGCACCCCCATCCCCCAGCCACCAGGGGCAGCCTCCACCAGGCCCCCACTCATGTCTCCCTGCACCCCCATCCCCCAGCCACCAGGGGAAGCCTCCACCAGGCCCCCACCCATGTCTACCACCCTTCCCACCCCCCAGCAGTGCAGGGGCACCCTCCACCAGGACCCCACTCATGTCCCCTATCACCCCCACCCCCCAGCAGTGCAGGGGCAGCAGGCAGTCAGGCAGCAGCAGGTGGGAGCGTACTCGGGCTCTGGGGGGCAGTAGTTCGGCCTTCCGGGCAGGAGCGTGGTATTCCGTGTGCGTACGCGTGGCCAGCTTGGTACGGAGTGATTTTGCACGTGAAAATCCTGCACGTCAGCGTGAAAACTGAGGAAAGGCCCTCAGCGCGTAAGCGCGTCTGTGACGTGACCCGCACAGGTGTTTCCCACACAGCACGTGATGACAGAGCACACGTGGAAAGACTGCACGTCAGAGTGTAATTGCGTGTGATTGGTGGAAATGGCCCTACACGCAGAAGTGACAAAGCGTGTGATTGGTGGAAATGGCCCTACACGCAGAAGTGACAAAGCGTGTGATTGGTGGAAATGGCCCTACACGCAGAAGTGACAAAGCGTGTAATTGGTGGAAATGGCCCTACACGCAGAAGTGACAAAGCATGTAATAGGTGGAAATGGCCCTAGCGTGTACACGCCGAGTAAGTGACGCTGGACGTGTGGGCCTGTATAAAAGGTACGTGTAGAACACGTTTTCCTTGTACGTGCTTTTCGTGGAGAGCGAGTGGGTGAATTCTGTACTTCTTGTCGTTTCACACGCGATTTACTTCACGGCGTTTCTAGTTCGTATTCCCTGTTACCTCTGACAGCTTTTTCTCTTTTTTCTCTTTTACTGGTTTACCTGGGCCTGTTCCCTCAAACAGTGTTCCCTTCTACTGTTGTCCTGTCTCCTCAGACAGCGGACAAATCTTCTTTTGGCGGGGGTGTTGCCAACCAAACGTGCTCCTTTTACACGCTCGTTTACCAGGCAGACGGTGAGTCACGCACGTATCTAACATCTGTGCTTGCCCCGTGTGTAGCCTACCCCTTCAGAGGTCATTCTAGGCTGCGTGTGACACGCATACGTTCATTCTTGTGTTTCTGGGTGCCACAGCGTAGTGCAGGTTTTTCATTCTGCACACGTGGTCTAGGAGGGGTTGCGTGCACGTCATCTCCCTTTTTTGGGCCTCCTGTGCGTTGCGTGACCCGTCATCTTTCCCCAGGGGTTACATTCAGCCTTGATAGAGCACTAGGGTACAATTACCATCTGGTACCCAACCCCTTTGACCCCCAATTGCCCAGGACAATAGTCTACATCCACTCCCATACGCACATTAACATCAGTGCCATGGCTGGGAGGCGAGGATTCCGTAAGGGTGGCAAAGGTGGAAGAGCCACAAGTGGTGGCCGTGGTGGATCCGGTAGGGGACGTGGTCGTAACTTGCAGGGTGAGCCTGTCCCCCCATGTGTGGAGGACCAGTCACGGGCACCCATAATCCCCCCCCTCCCATTGAGGCTGATGTGGCTGACACCATCCATGCTCAGCCCTTGTTGGACCAGCCCATTGTGGCACCAGACCTGGCTGACTCCATGGCTGACTTCCAGGTCAGCAGGGCTACGACACGTGCGCTGGTGCACGTTGATGCCATCATGCCACGTGGATCTGGGGCAGCAAGGTCATCTGCTGCACCAAGGAGGCAGGGCGGAGAGGCTGCAGGGGCAGCTGCAGCTCCATCCACCCCAGCCCTCACACACCCAGCCAGGACAGTGTCGGTCCTAGTCCATGCTGCTGACATTCCCCCTGACACCATCACACTAGAGCTAATGCCTGCACCAACTCCCATGCTGAGTGTGCAATCCCACACTCCTGATACAGAGTCCACCAGGGCTCCTTCCCCTAGTGTCCAGAGCGGCGCAGGACACTCAGGATCACCACCACCTTCCAAGCGGAAGAGGAAGAGTGCTCGTCCGGCACAGGCTGATGCCCCAGACACGGCTACACAGTCCGGCCCGTCCAGGAAGCCCAGCTTCACGGATGACGAACTGAATGCACTTGTCGAGTATGTGTCTGGACATGACAACGAGATGGTCATTGTTGCAGGATCCAAGACCACACCTGCACAACGCCAGGCACACTGGCAGACCGTTGCGGACATCGTAAGTGCCCTTGGAATCGTGAGGCGCACAGCCAATGATTGCTATAAGCGCTGGAATGACCTAAAGCGCAGGGCAAAGAGTAAGCTGGCCTCAAGTCATGCCGCAACTCTAGTGACTGGAGGTGGCTCTCCAGTAGTAGACATGGAACTCACTCCACATGAGTCAGTCGCTGGGACCTACGTCACGGAGGAACAGATCCAAGGCGTGGGAGATCTGGCTGATTACGAGGCATTGTCCGGTGAGTGCACATGCATGTGTGTGTCATCCATGTGCATGGTGTGTGTGTGAGGGCTTCTGTTCGGGTGCCAGGTGAGAGTGTGTGCGCCTGAGTCGTATGGGTCAGCCATGTGCTTCATGCAATCCTTCCTGCGCAGCTGCATTTGGCCATAGCAGTATCCCTTCTGCCAACAGTAGACATCTAGCCCAACTGCACGCCAGTTGCCCTTGAAGTGTCACCTTGCCACAACATATGTGCTTCTTTTTCACTGTTCATTCAGTCAGTTTGTTTGCATTCCACCACTTTCACTAGGCATGTCGCTGTCCACTAGTCACATGTCTGACATGGGTATGGTAAAGTGGAGTGACTTTGTTACCTGGATATCATTTGTACACACATGTCCCTGTGCAATTTGACCATTTCAGACTGGCAGCTCCAGGTGAAAAATCTGACCTGTTAGAATTAGAAAAGCAATTACATGCGGGAACTGGACTGAATGAATAGGTGCTGCCCTCCTCTCCATCTTCACTCAATAGCAATGGTACATGCCATCTGTGTGATGGCATGTGTGTTTCACCTGCCAATCACAGGCCAGTGTGTGATGCCACTGCCAGGCAGCATGCAGAAAATGTGTTCATCTTCCATCTTGGTGTCATCAGTGTGTGCCATTTGCCTGCACTTCATACGCAGTGAGGGTGCATGCATGGGAGGGTTTTAGTCGTGTGGGACATGTGTCAATCAAGTACTGGTTCTCTTGCTTCTCAGCCCTCAATGTGTGCCATGGTGCTAATGCCTGTTTCCATTTCTTTGTTTTCATGTCTTTGCAGGGGAAGACGCACCTGATACTGCTGGGGTTGTGGAGATGGTGCAGACCCAGGAGGGGTCCGAGGGCCGACCAACCACCAGTGAGGGACGTGGTGTGGTGGTGGGGGAGAACCCACAAGTGCTGCAGGTCGTGCTCTCAAGGGGTGTCTCTGGCTGCACCTCCCCCGAGCTGTACTCAGGTGTTGATTCGGATGAGACCTACTTGCCGTCGCAGGTGAGTGTTCCAGGGAGGGATTCTGTTCTGTCTCACCCACCTGCACCAGGGTCAGAACCCTCCATGGGGATGTCAGTGTTGGCAGCTACGCCTTCGGTGGTTACGGATGCAGGGTCACACTCCGCGACATCTGATCCTGTTCCTGGGCCAGCAGATCAGAGGGGGAATGCAGTCCTGCAGCCTCAGGCAGTGCCGGCACAGCAAGGCGCAGTTCGCCTTGCCCCAGACAGGTGTGGTGCCCGCCGACGTGGTGGCCGTACGCCACCCGGCAATACCGCATGGGAGCAATCCATTTACGGTATGGCAACAGGCTGCATCATCCGAGATGATGGCTCAGGCCATGAATAGGGTGGCCACTTCCATTGTCCCCCCAGAAAGGCTGATGGAGCGACTAGAGCAGGCAACCGACTCCATCTGCCAGTCACACAGGGAGGACATGTTGGTGTCCAACAGGGACAGGCGGGCGGCACTGGCGACTCTGCAGGAGGCCATCTCCATTGAGTCCCAGGGCCACAGGGAAGCCCTGAGGCAGGAGCTCCTTCACCTCAGGACGACTCTTGTTGAGCTTGAGGCTTCAACACACCAAAGGACAGAACAGCAGCTGGAGCGTCTCACCCGTACGCTCTCAGCTGAGATGCAGGCAACGAGGGCGGAGGTCCGGGCATCCCGTGAGTTGTTGCATGGGGACCTCCGCACACTCATCCTCCAGAACCAGACCTACCACACCCGCATGCTTGCAGCCATGGAGGAGCAGACTAGGGCCTTGCGTGGGCTGCCTCCCATAGTGCAACCACCTCCAGATGCAGCTGCACAGGGTGATAATAGCGACAGCAGTGATACTCCCACAATAGGGTAGCCGTGTGGGCCATGAGCCCATGGAGGTGTTTTATCTTCCCAGGATCCACGCAGGTGGGTTCTGGTGTGCATCCTGTCCTCGGACCTCCTGGGTGGCCTCCCCAACCCCCCCGGGCCCATCAATGGCCATTTTTGATTGTTTCTTATTTTTATTTTTATTTTGATTTCTTTTATTCCCAATTTTTTTGGGACGATCTGTTGGCTTCCGTGGTTCCTGTGGGCATACGCTGCATTGTGGCTGGGCACATGCAGGCTTGTAATGTATTTGGTTCAGATGCTTGGGTTTGAGTCACACACACCCCTCCTGCTTCCCGTTTCCATGGGCTTGTAAAGGGTGTGCCCAAGTGACAGTGAATTACACAGTGACGTTGGACTCCCATGAGCTGTGTGGGCAGTCTGTAGTCAATACTGTGTATACATTCCTAGTGCATATTGCTGTTGTGTTGTACACTGCATGTTGCATTGATGTGTAACTCTTCTTCTGTGTCTACCTCCCAATTTGCAGGTCCCTTCATCATGTCCACACAAGGACCTCTAGTCTGGAGATGGGGTCCATGTTGGCAGCAGTGCACCTACAACTCTACATGGCGACAACACTGCACAGTTGGTAGTGGTGGGAGTGCAGGCATTTCCAGGTGGTGAGACTACTAATATGTAACATTTGTGATGTCATGTTAATGGTACTACGTGCTCAAGTATGTTGTTGGTCCGGCATTGCTGTGAGCATTTCAGGTGTTGCAGGTTTCTAATAGTGCCACTGTACATAGTGAGACTGATGTCATGTTGTGGGGATTACTTTGTTTACCTGCAATTAGCATGACATGTCACAGTGTGTCGTGTGGCGGTGCTGGGGTTGGGTTGGCTGACATGGCACTATCCTCTTGTTGCATTTTGCAAGTGGGTATTCATTTTAGCTGCTTCAATGTGTAACTTCACAAAACTGCATTGGTGGTGTCTGTGTGGGTAGGGATGCACACATTGTGACACTTCCAGGTGAACAATCTCAGGCTGACATGGTATTCCCGGTTCATTCTCCAGACATTCAGGATCAGTGTCAGGTTGAGTCATCATTGATTTTCAGATGGAATGTGCCAGGGCAGTGTGCACTCCACAGGGGTGTGATTTCTATGTGAAGTAATTAGCCACTAGCTGTGTACGGGCTGCCTCCCCCCGTGCCCTTTCCCCTCCCATGCGCAGCGGCTGTGCATGTGGTTGGGGATGTGGGGCCACCACCATGTCCACGGCCAGGCCCCGGCGTGTTGCAACGTTGTGCAGGACACATGCTGCCACTATGATCCTGCACACTACTGGGGGAGCGTATAACAGCTGCCCGCCAGAACGGTCAAGGGAGCGAAAGCGTGACTTTAGCACTCCGAATGTGCGCTCCACAATGCCCCTGGTTGTAATGTGGGCTGTGTTATATCTCACCTGGGGTGGCGTGGTGGGGTTCCGAATTGGCGTCATCATGTGGGGGCTGAGAGGGTAGGCACTGTCCCCTGTGGAGGTGGTGATTGGTATCATTGGTGGGGTTGTGACCTTGCTCAGTATCCAACATGCATGCATGTGCAGTGGCATACATACTCACCAAGCAGCCATGTATCGCCATGCCGCCCAGCTTCTAGGTCCCGGCTTAGGGTGGACATTCGGTAAATGAAGCTGTCGTGGGTGGAGCCGGGATAGTTGGCATATACTGAGGTGATGATTCCCTTGGCATTACATGCTACCTGCACGTTGATGGAATGCCAGTGCTTGCGGTTCCTATAGATGTGCTCAGATGCCCTGGGGGGACGTAGAGCCACATGGGTGCAGTCGATGGCACCTAGCACTTTGGGGAATCGTGCCACAGCGTAAAAATCCAGGGCAGCAGCATGCCTTTCTGGAGGTGTTCTGGGCAGGTATATGTGCCTGCGGACTGATGGCCGTGCAGTGATGATGTTCAAGACCTGGTGTAGGCAGCGTGACTGGGTGGCCTGTGACACCCCACCCACTATGGCACTTGTCCGCTGAAATGATCCAGTGGCTAAGAAGTGCAGTACATTGAGGACCTTCTCCAGGGGGCTGAGTGCTTGGGAGCACAGGGTGGGTGATGTGAGGTCATCCTCCCACTCACTCACCAGGTCCAGTATAATGTGTGGTGGAAACCTGTACCTCCCATACACCTGGTCATCAGGCATCCCGAAAAGGCTGGTTCTGGGTGTGAATATTCTGCCCCTGACTATCCTCCTCCTCCTCCTTTGGTAGCCCACTGCCACTGCTGCTAGGAACGGTATGTTCATCCTGGCGTCTGAGCTTGTTATTGTTAAAGTCTGCAAATGTATGCTTTGCGCGTGTTCTAGGCGAGCGTGTGACCCGCGCACCCCTGGAATCCAGTTCCCAGTCCAATAGCGTGTTGAAATTCACACGCACCACGGGATACAGCGTGTGACCCGCGCACCCCTGGAATCCAGTTCCCAGTCCAATAGCGTGTGGAAATTCACACGCACCACGGGATACAGCGTGTGACCCGCGCACCCCTGGAATCCAGTTCCCAGTCCAATAGCGTGTGGAAATTCACACGCACCACGGGATACAGCATGTGACCCGCGCACCCCTGGAATCCAGTTCCCAGTCCAATAGCGTGTGGAAATTCACACGCACCACGGGATACAGCGTGTGACCCGCGCACCCCTGGAATCCAGTTCCCAGTCCAATAGCGTGTGGAAATTCACACGCACCACGGGATACAGCGTGTGACCCGCGCACCCCTGGAATCCAGTTCCCAGTCCAATAGCGTGTGGAAATTCACACGCACCACGGGATACAGGTTCGCTGACGTACTTGCGTGTGTAAGTGCCCGCGCACCCATTAAATACACGTACATAGGCCAATCGCGTGTACGCACACTTTTGTCCAATTACACGCGATGACACTCTGACGTGCAGTATCTCCACGTGTGCCCCGTCATCACGTGCTGAGTGGGGAACACCCGTGCGGGTCACGTCACAGACGCGCTTACGCGCTGAGGGGCTCTGGTCCAATAGAATCGCGTATGCGTGCTGACGCGCTTACGCGCTAAGGGCCTTTCCTCGGATTTCACGCTGACGTGCAGGATTTTCACGTGCCAAATCACTCCGTATCAAGCTGGCCACGCGAAAATACACGGAAGACCACGCTCCTGCCCAGAAGGCCGAGTTACTGCCCCCCAGTGCCCCGAGCAGCCTCCCACGTGCCATCTGCTGCTGCCTGCCTGCCTGCTGCCAACGTGCCCTGCCATTTGGTGCCTGCACGTCAGCCATCTGCAGGGGTCCAGTTGCTGTGTCCGCCCCTGCTGGAACTGAAGACTCCCGACTGGGATTACATTGCTCCACAGCCCAGCCCCAGGACCCAGTTGCCCACCCACACCTGCCTCTGGGGTTGCCATGTCAGGCACTTCCACATCTGGCACCAGTGGCAACCCCAGGCCAGACCAGAGGGGCAGAGGGGCACCAGCTTCACTGTCACCGAAGTTGGTGTCCTGGTGGAGCATGTCCTGGGGCAGTATGATGCCCTCTTTGGATCGTCCCGTGCCAGCAAGGAAGGACGGCAGAGGATCTGGGCCGACTGTGTGGTTGCCATCAATGCGGAGGGGGTGGCAACCCGCGACGTCCTGAAGATCAAGAAGCGCTGGGAGGACTTGAGGTCCAGGACCCTTGTGAAGGGAGTTGAGCGGTAAGTGTCCATGCATTACTGTGTGAGACAGGGCATGTTGCGGTGTGCTGGTTCTATGATACTTGCCTGTATGTGTGCCATAGGCCATGTATGCATGTATGTGTGCAGGGACATCATGGTAATGCATGTGCGACCAATGATGTGTGATGCACATGGTTGTTGCATGTGTTGAAATGCCGCATGGGGAGCCCTATGCAGATTTAGAACATGAGAGCATGCCAGTCTCTGTACCTGGACATGGGTGGGGGTGAGGGATGGGTGCTGATGCCAGGTACATATATGGTAGCCATGTCTGTGTGCCTGACCTGCGTGTCTGTGACTTGTGCATGCCATGGATGCATGATACATGTGTGTGACAATGCACAGATTCAGTGAAGCAGCCAAATTACCCTTGTATCCGCTGTGTTTGGTGTGTTTGGGGCCAGATGGATGTGACTGAGGTGAAGTGTGTGCATGTGATAGGCATGAGCCATGATGCATGTGAGTTACATATCATTGAATGTTTCAAGAGTCCATTGGACATGCATGGAAATGTCCATGGCATGCACCATGCCTGTTACTGTGTGTGTTTTGCCTGGACTGACCCATGTGTTGTGGAGGGACATGATGGAAGTGTACTTTGACAGTGGTGCTCATCTGCTATTGCTTCCTGTCTAGGGGACCATTGTACAGTGCCCTGATGCTTGTGTTCTTTGTCTCCCTCTACGCAGCGGCTAGTGAAGAAGAGGGCGGAGACGGCGCTGTGGAGCAAGGCGGCGGGGATGCCCCCACGGCTGCAGCGGAAGGGGTGGGTGAGCCCCCACAGGGGCCTGCTACGGTGGGAGACGGTGAGGAGCCATCCAGGTTGGTGGTTTGCACAGAGGAGGAGGAGGCCACCACTGGGGCACACATGGGGCCTGGTGGGGGCATCCCTGCTGGTGCAAGTGGTGCAGTCCAGGGCCAGGGGCAGGAGGCAGCACAGGTCACCGTGGAGGGGCCTGTGCATGTCGCTGTCCCTGACCCTGTGAGTGCACCACCATGCACCAGCAGGGATGCCCCGTCCCAGGCCTGTCCGCAGGTAGAGGGGATGTCCATGTCACCTGACTCCCCTCCACCTGCGGACGTGGGAACCCCTGGCCGTGCGGAGAAGGTCCTGATTGGGGTCGCGATGCGCACGGCTGTGATTCGTGATGCCGTGCATGCTTCCCGGGAGGAGCACGCACGTCATCACGAAGTGCACCGTGCCGACGTGGCCCAATTGGGATCGGCCATGTTCGGGGGTTTCCTGCATGTGTTGGCCAATGTGGCGGCCCTCTCCTCCTCTGTGCAGGCTATCCACCAGTCGTTCTCCTTGCCGTCTTCCAGCCCAGATGCCACCAGGGCCCCCTGTGGACCTGCCCCGACCAATGCAGCCAGCTCGGTGGGGATCCCATCCCTGCCACAGTCGGGAGTCAGAGATCCAGCAGGGGTGGACCCCACAACAACTGGACCCCAGCAGATGGAGGATGTGACGGCATCATCGGGCAGGGCACGTGCACGACGGCGTCGGTGGTTTCCATCAGCCTGGATGCCGTCGTGCTGGCACAGGCAGTTGCGTCAGAGGCAGCAGCAGGCTCAACGTGGGAGGCATCATGGCTCGGGGCCATCAACATCAGGGGTGCAGGCATCGGCCGGAGGGCAGGAGAACCCTGGAATGGGAGTGTCTTCCGTGTGGGAGCGGTTGTGCCAGCGGATAGGTGCGGAGCGGCAGCGGGCAGAGGAGGAACGGCTCACGATGGTCAGGGCGGAGGACTCCATGCGGAGGGCGCTGAGGCGGGCTGAGTGCCTCGAGGGTCTTCGCAGGGAGTTTGAGCTTGACACTGCGTTATCCCTGCGGGACCTCGGGGCCAGGGAACATGCCCGCCTCCAAGCCATTGACCAGGAGTTCGATGATGCCCTGGCCCATGACAACAACCAATGAGCCGTCCGAATAGCCCGCTGCCTTTGTATATAGTTGTATAGTTAGGGTTAGGTTTCCTTTGTTTTTTTGATTTTTTTTTGGTAGCGATTGGACAATGCACCACTTTTTTGTATATAGTTCAGTTTTTAGTTAGTAGTCATAGTTAGGTTTAATTTGGTTGGGCTCATGGACCCAGGATGATCTTCTTCATGGTTCTTCATTGGCTTATTTTAATTTTTCAGATTATTTTCTTGGACATTCATCTTGTTTTGTTTGATTTACTTTGTGTTTTTTCTTATTTCATTTCCATTCTACTTGCTGTTCAATACATTATTTTTTTTTATTCTTCAATGTGTCGTATCATCTCATTGCTTTCAGGCATGTCATGTTGGGTGTTTTGTCATTCACTTGCAGCAATTGTGTGTGACAGACATGTGTTCAATTGCATTATTTAAATTGGGGGTGTAACATGTAATTGCCTTTGATATGTGGGTGGGTGTGATAGTTGGTTGGGCCTTTTGGCAGGGGAGGATGGGCATTACGGACATGATTGGGGAATGTTGGGACCCAGGTGCAGGGGGGCATGGATTGGACATGGGTGGGGGCCTGCTGGCAGGTGCCCCGCAGTGCTGGGGGGGTGGGGGTGGTGGGAGACATGGGTGGGGGCCTGGTGGAGGCTGCCCCTGGTGACTGGGGGGGTGGGGGTGCTGGGGGACATGAGTGGGGGCCTGGTGGAGGGTGCCCCTGGTGGCTGGGGGGTGGGGGTGGTGGGAGACATGAGTGGGGGCCTGGTGGAGGGTGCCCCTGGTGGCTGGGGGGTGGGGGTGGTGGGAGACATGAGTGGGGGCCTGGTGGAGGGTGCCCCTGGAGGCTGGGGGGTGGGGGTGGTGGGAGACATGAGTGGGGGCCTGGTGGAGGGTGCCCCTGGTGGCTGGGGGGTGGGGGTGGTGGGTGACATGAGTGGGGGCCTGGTGGAGGGTGCCCCTGCACTGCTGGGGGGTGGGTGTGGTGGGTGACATGAGTGGGGGCCTGGTGGAGGCTGCCCCTGCACTGCTGGGGTGTGGGGGTGGTGGGTGACATGAGTGGGGGCCTGGTGGAGGGTGCCCCTGGGGGGTGGGGGGTGGGGGTGGTGGGTGACATGAGTGGGGGCCTGGTGGAGGGTGCTTCTGGTGGCTGGGGGGTGGGGGTGGTGGGTAACATGAGTGGGGGCCTGGTGGAGGGTGCCCCTGGTGGCTGGGGGGTGGGGGTGGTGGGTGACATGAGTGGGGGCCTGGTGGAGGGTGCCCCTGCACTGCTGGGGGGTGGGGGTGGTGGGTGACATGAGTGGGGGCCTGGTGGAGGGTGCCCCTGGTGGCTGGGGGGTGGGGGCGGTGGGTGACATGAGTGGGGGCCTGGTGGAGGCTGCCCCTGCACTGCTGGGGGGTGGGGGTGGTGGGTGACATGAGTGGGGGCCTGGTGGAGGCTGCCCCTACACTGCTGGGGTGTGGGGGTGGTGGGTGACATGAGTGGGGGCCTGGTGGAGGGTGCCCCTGGTGGCTGGGGGGTGGGGGTGGTGGGTGACATGAGTGGGGGCCTGGTGGAGGCTGCCCCTGCACTGCTGGGGTTTGGGGGTGGTGGGAGACATGAGTGGGGGCCTGGTGGAGGGTGCCCCTGGTGGCTGGGGGGTGGGGGTGGTGGGAGACATGAGTGGGGGCCTGGTGGAGGGTGCCCCTGGTGGCTGGGGGGTGGGGGTGGTGGGTGACATGAGTGGGGGCCTGGTGGAGGGTGCCCCTGCACTGCTGGGGTGTGGGGGTGGTGGGTGACATGAGTGGGGGCCTGGTGGAGGGTGCCCCTGGGGGGTGGGGGGTGGGGGTGGTGGGTGACATGAGTGGGGGCCTGGTGGAGGGTGCCCCTGGTGGCTGGGGGGTGGGGGTGGTGGGTGACATGAGTGGGGGCCTGGTGGAGGGTGCCCCTGGTGGCTGGGGGGTGGGGGTGGTGGGTGACATGAGTGGGGGCCTGGTGGAGGGTGCCCCTGCACTGCTGGGGGTTGGGGTGATGGGTGACATGAGTGGGGGCCTGGTGGAGGGTGCCCCTGGTGGCTGGGGGGTGGGGGTGGTGGGTGACATGAGTGGGGGCCTGGTGGAGGCTGCCCCTGCACTGCTGGGGGGTGGGGGTGGTGGGTGACATGAGTGGGGGCCTGGTGGAGGCTGCCCCTGCACTGCTGGGGTGTGGGGGTGGTGGGTGACTTGAGTGGGGGCCTGGTGGAGGGTGCCCCTGGTGGCTGGGGGGTGGGGGTGGTGGGTGACATGAGTGGGGGCCTGGTGGAGGCTGCCCCTGCACTGCTGGGGTTTGGGGGTGGTGGGAGACATGAGTGGGGGCCTGGTGGAGGGTGCCCCTGGTGGCTGGGGGGTGGGGGTGGTGGGTGACATGAGTGGGGGCCTGGTGGAGGGTGCCCCTGCACTGCTGGGGGGTGGGGGTGGTGGGTGACATGAGTGGGGGCCTGGTGGAGGCTGCCCCTGCACTGCTGGGGTGTGGGGGTGGTGGGTGACATGAGTGGGGGCCTGGTGGAGGCTGCCCCTGCACTGCTGGGGGGTGGGGGTGGTGGGTGACATGAGTGGGGGCCTGGTGGAGGCTGCCCCTGGTGGCTGGGGGGTGGGGGTGGTGGGAGACATGAGTGGGGGCCTGGTGGAGGGTGCCCCTGGTGGCTGGGGGGTGGGGGTGGTGGGAGACATGAGTGGGGGCCTGGTGGAGGGTGCCCCTGCACTGCTGGGGTGTGGGGGTGGTGGGAGACATGAGTGGGGGCCTGGTGGAGGGTGCCCCTGGTGGCTGGGGGGTGGGGGTGGTAGGAGACATGAGTGGGGGCCTGTTGGAGGGTGCCCCTGGTGGCTGGGGGGTGGGGGTGGTGGGAGACATGAGTGGGGGCCTGGTGGAGGGTGCCCCTGGTGGCTGGGGGGTGGGGGTGGTGGGTGACATGAGTGGGGGCCTGGTGGAGGCTACCCCTGCACTGCTGGGGGGTGGGGGTGGTGGGTGACATGAGTGGGGGCCTGGTGGAGGCTGCCCCTGCACTGCTGGGGGGTGGGGGTGGTGGGTGACATGAGTGGGGGCCTGGTGGAGGCTGCCCCTGGTGGCTGGGGGGTGGGGGTGGTGGGAGACATGAGTGGGGGCCTGGTGGAGGGTGCCCCTGCACTGCTGGGGTGTGGGGGTGGTGGGAGACATGAGTGGGGGCCTGGTGGAGGGTGCCCCTGGTGGCTGGGGGGTGGGGGTGGTGGGAGACATGAGTGGGGGCCTGGTGGAGGGTGCCCCTGGTGGCTGGGGGGTAGGGGTGGTGGGAGACATGAGTGGGGGCCTGGTGGAGGGTGCCCCTGGTGGCTGGGGGGTGGGGTGGTGGGTGACATGAGTGGGGGCCTGGTGGAGGGTGCCCCTGCACTGCTGGGGGGTGAGGGTGGTGGGTGACATGAGTGGGGGCCTGGTGGAGGCTGCCCCTGCACTGCTGGGGTGTGGGGGTGGTGGGTGACATGAGTGGGGGCCTGGTGGAGGGTGCCCCTGGTGGCTGGGGGGTGGGGGTGGTGGGTGACATGAGTGGGGGCCTGGTGGAGGGTGCCCCTGCACTGCTGGGGGTTGGGGGTGATGGGTGACATGAGTGGGGGCCTGGTGGAGGGTGCCCCTGGTGGCTGGGGGGTGGGGGTGGTGGGAGACATGAGTGGGGGCCTGGTGGAGGGTGCCCCTGCACTGCTGGGGTGTGGGGGTGGTGGGAGACATGAGTGGGGGCCTGGTGGAGGGTGCCCCTGGTGGCTGGGGGGTGGGGGTTGTGGGAGACATGAGTGGGGGCCTGGTGGAGGGTGACCCTGCACTGCTGGGGTTTGGGGGTGGTGGGAGACATGAGTGGGGGCCTGGTGGAGGGTGCCCTTGGTGGCTGGGGGGTGGGGGTGGTGGGAGACATGAGTGGGGGCCTGGTGGAGGGTGCCCCTGGTGGCTGGGGGGTGGGGGTGGTGGGAGACATGAGTTGGACATGGGTGGGGGCCTGCTGGCAGGTGCCCCACAGTGCTGGGGGGTGGGGGTGGTGGGAGACATGAGTGGGGGCCTGGTGGAGGCTGCCCCTGCACTGCTGGGGGGTGGGGGTGCAAGGGGACATGAGTTGGTGTTCATTAGTTCAAGGAGACATGTGCCTTTGCTGGGGGGCATGCCCATGGTGGGTGGGCTGCCTGCGGGACATGACCAGGGATGCAGGGTAGTCCCCTGTGGTGTGGGCTGCCTGCAGGGGCCGTGGAGGGTGTACAGGGTACACCTGGGAGGACCCACACTGTCAAATCACATGTGGAACTTCCCGCGCACCCCTGAAATACACGCGCCCAGGCTATTCGCGTGTGGAACTACCCGCGCACCCCTGAAATACACGCGCCCAGGCTATTCGCGTGTGGAACTTCCCGCGCACCCCTGAAATACACGCGCCCCCAGGCTATTCGCGTGTGGAACTTCCCGCGCACCCCTGAAATACACGCGCCCAGGCTATTCACGTGTGGAACTTCCCGCGCACCCCTGAAATACACGCGCCCCCAGGCTATTCGCGTGTGGAACTTCCCGCGCACCCCTGAAATACACGCGCCCAGGCTATTCGCGTGTGGAACTTCCCGCGCACCCCTGAAATACACGCGCCCAGGCTATTCGCGTGTGGAACTTCCCGCGCACCCCTGAAATACACGCGCCCAGGCTATTCGCGTGTGGAACTTCCCGCGCACCCCTGAAATACACGCGCCCAGGCTATTCGCGTGTGGAACTTCCCGCGCACCCCTGAAATACACGCGCCCAGGCTATTCGCGTGTGGAACTTCCCGCACACCCCTGAAATACACGCGCCCAGGCTATTCGCGTGTGGAACTTCACTCGCACCCCTGGAATACACGCGCCCAGGCTATTCGCGTGTGGAACTTCCCGCGCACCCCTGAAATACACGCGCCCCCAGGCTATTCGCGTGTGGAACTTCCCGCGCACCCCTGAAATACACGCGCCCAGGCTATTCGCGTGTGGAACTTCCCGCGCACCCCTGAAATACACGCGCCCAGGCTATTCGCGTGTGGAACTTACACGCGCCCCCAGGCTATTCGCGTGTGGAACTTCCCGCGCACCCCTGAAATACCGCGCCCAGGCTATTCGCGTGTGGAACTTCACGCGCACCCCTGGAATACACGTAGCCCGCTCCCCCAGGCCCGATCGCGTGAGGAACTTCACGCGAACCCCTGTAATACACGTAGCCCGCTCCCCCAGACCCGATCGCGTGTGAAACTTCACGCGAACCCCTGAAATACACGTAGCCCGCTCCCCCAGGCCCGATCGCGTGAATAACTTCACGCGAACCCCTGTGATGCACGTACCCTGCTGAAATCGCGTGTTAGACTTCCCGCGCACCCCGGTATACACGCACACGTATTTTTTGTCAGCGGGTGTCCGTGTTTGTGGGTACCCCTTTGCACGTCATTTTTCCTGGAGGGCCACAGTATGGGACATTCATCATGGCAGTATATAGGTGCTATTTGTTGGCGCACCTTTTGGCGCACATTTCTTACAGCCGCAGAGACGCTACCGCCTGCTTTCTTGTGGCGGTCGTGTTTGTGCCTGTGCGCTGGTTTGAGCGTGCGCTTTTTTGCCCTATTCTATTCCATGAATACGTGTTGTAGGCGAGCGTGTGGGCGTTCCGCGCACTTGTGCCCTGTACTTCCCCCGTGACGCCCACGTTTTGGCAAGTTGTTCCCCATTCCGAGTGTTACGCCCGTGTTCCGCCTACTTTTGTTGCGTGCGCCGCGCTATGTGCGAATTTCGCTGTGGCCTGTGCGATTTTCGCTGTGACCTGGCGCACGCTGTTAGATGGCCTGTGCGCCAACGTGCGCCGCGCACTTTTTATCGCACATCCGCTGGTTTTCTCGCGCACGGCCTTCCATGAGTCGACGTGCGCTGCTTTTCGTGCGATTTTCGCAATTGCACTGCGATTTTCGCTATTCCACTGCGATTCGCACATTTTTGCCCACTTGCGCCGCGCTAATTATTTCATGAATCGGCCTGCAAATATGAACAAGTACTACATGCTCGCTGAGAGAAAATGGTACCAAGTACTCATCGTTCATCAACTCCATTATTGCAGCCGGTGGCAACACCGCTCTAGCCTAAAGACCAATTTCACTGTGGTGTGTCCTTTTCACCTACATTTTAACAGAAGAAAGCTCAGTATGTTCATAACCTATTAGTTTCAACCAAGTCTTAAGCATTGGTTCCACTGAAACAAGAAAATGACAAACTGAGCATAACTGGACATTTTATATCAAAAGTATATGGCAAAAAATGCCATAAATTAGCTCCATTGCTTACCCACTTTTGAAATGTGTCCTTCCAAAATAAATTGAAATATGTCATATTCTTGATGTTGTTTGGATACAGGTGTCTTGTGATGCCATTAGAGCTAGAAAAGTCCCCAGTTGTTTAGTCCAGTAATGGAAAGTTGCAAAATAATTTTAATTTTATCTCAACGATCCTTATGACGAAAAATTACACCTCGTGTGTAAGTATAGAAAAGTCATGTCATGCGAGTGAAAATGGCTAATAAGTAGCATAAAGGCTTCTTTTGTACTACTATTGTTGCTTAAGGGTCCATGCTGTGCATGATATAGCACTTTAAGCCCAGTGAATGTTATTTTAAACAAAGTGAATTTAAGAGTTAGAGCTCGGAAGTTATATGCGGTGCAGAAGCCCATGCATATCGCTTAATGTGGCTAATGAGTGAACTCACCTAATAAATCTAATTTCGGAATTAGGCTGAACAATGTGCAATGTGCATTACGGTTTCCCTCATTAACATTGTGAAATGCTGGTACCTTCCAAAAAGCACATGTTTCATCTATTGAGAGCTCTTTTAGTAAAATGGCACACACAGACGTGCTGGGCCAATGGAAAAAATATAACTTGTGATGTTTTACCACCAGTTTATCATTTCGGGTATGTCCTGCCCCCAACCCGGCCATCGTCTGGTGTTCGTGTTAGGATGTAACTCGGGTGCCGGACCAATGTTCGTTTTAATTAGTTATGGGATGTGATAAGTGATCTCTGTTTTCAGAGAGTCACATGATAATTGTTACCCATTGTGTTTGTTTTGGCTTGATGGATCTTGATGCGCCAGCATTTAAATGCATGGTTACAATGTGATTATTTGTGTTCTTGCTGGTTAGAGCAATATGCAAACACATTAATAACCTTTGTTGAATAAATTAATAATGTTGTTTGAGAATTACTAGAAAAACTAATTTGATATTGTTAGTGAAGTCAGTTTAATATGAAATATAATTCAATTTATAAAAGTATGTTATGTTTTGTTATGTGAATTCGCCTTTAGTAAGAGTGATAAACAGACTTACATGCATAAGATTAATGCCAGCATTATGGCGGTACAACATGATTAATTTAGTAATGCTTGCAGCCATGATAAGGCCAGATGGTGGTGTAGTGCCTGAAATAATTACCAGGCATCATTGCTCCACTCATTTGGTTGTGAAAATAATCTGGTTATTGCGGTTCACGTGTAAAAAGGGCTATCTCAATAGGGCACAGTAATATTATTAGTGTTGTCGTTACTCTCAAATTATTATAGTCAGTATAAAATGATTGCAGTTACCGTGCTGTTGTACAGTTGTGTTGGGCTTGTAGCACTTGGCCTGTGAATTAATTTTGATGTTCTCTTATTGGAACCTTTCTCAAAAAGGAACACTGATTATGGTAAGTTTTGAGTATGTGAGACTCTACAGTACGCCATATATGATTATGTTGTCTTGAAATCAATGCCCTTGTTATCGCTCAGTTAGGCTTTTCACACTTTAGCTGTAGATCAGTTTACATATTCACTCAACAGGGCTTGTCTTGATGAGAGACACTTAAAATAATAGAATCACCACATATCATAGTAATAATGATCACCACATATAATTGTATGTTGGCTTGACTGAGCAGATAGAAGGAATCCATGAAGGTTATGGACATTACCCTATCTAGTGAAACCTTGTTGCTTAGTCACAAAAAGACATTAAGTTCATGTTCTGTGTTTAACCCAAATTTGGTGCATCTTAATTTGCAGATCATACATGACTCAAGTTGCCTGAAAAGGAATTGTCGATCACCCCCTCTCCTATGAAGTTGTGCTTGTAGCATATGTCTTCCTTGTTGGCCAGTTGATGATTTTCTTGCCAATGAACTGCCAAAGGAAATTTGGGATCTTGACTGATTAGGCTGGATAGATGCTCTTATATCTGTACTCGTAGTTTACAAATGGTGAAAGGGGCCCTTAGGGGTCCCTCGTGATATGGAAACAAGGGAATAACCATACACGAAAGGATGCGCCAGACACGAGGTTCAAATTGCCAATGCTAGGGTTTATTGCAAGCAAAATAGTCCCAATTGGCCAACTGTGGTCTCACGCCCCGCAACGTGTATTCTCTAGACCTCGAGGGACGCAAGAGAGCGAATTACGTACAATCGTTACATATATACAAAATGCATATCATACAATCAGCTATGTCATGTTTAACACCCCCCTTTTATTGAGTTTCTTTGAACTCAGGATGATGATGGACATTTCCGACGAGTATGACAATTATGACACTTTCGATGTCTATTCTAGTAACAATGTGCAATTTAGAAAGTGCGGAGGCATCAATAGTTGTTGAACAGAACACAGTGCTTCTGTTCTTGGAAGCAAGCTGCACACGGGGGAAGAGTCACATTCCAAGCTTTGCTATCTATGAGGTGCTATTCATGTCCTGGGAGCCGACACGCTCTAAAGGGTTTTGTGAAGGGGGGGCCGTAAGAAGAACATAATTCAAGCCTTTAGCTGCTTTATTCTAACATATTCTATCACAGTACGAGACTGGCTGGCAGCTGTGAAATGATTAAATGCCCTGCTGCTCTCCCTCAAGGCTACAGAGAGGGAGCGTGGGCATTCCTTTCTGGGTGGCTCATGAGGAGTTTCAACAAACTCCTCAGTCCTCCGGCCTTGCCCTTTCATATTCAGACAACAATGTTAACAGTTGAGCAGAGTAAGCAGAATTCGCAAGAATTGCAAGCTGCAAAGCAGTTTAGACAGAAACCAATGAGCAATGGTTAACAAGCAAAATGGCGATTCTTGCTACATTTAAAATGGCCGCTTGTTGGTCAAGCATAGCAGTCTGTATTTCTATAATTCTGTGTGTAAGACGGTTGGCCTTCGGCCATCAAGATACGTCTATCATCCAAATGAAGGGTATTCATTTTTTCCAGATTGACAATGGTGCTCCCTATATATACTTTAACACAGACAAATATAATTCCATACAGGATAGACTTGGATCTGCAATAAATGAAATCTTTGATTTCAGTCTTCAGACCTCCATGACAGGTAAAAGACATTGTCGCTGAGAGAGCACATATACAGAGATTACAGGTCCCACATTTATGGAAACCTGTTAATGTATCCTTTAGCCTATTGGTTTCAGTCCTAGCATTGGGCACTGGTTTAAATAAAGAGGGACTTAGTTTGTCCTTCGAAGTCAGAGCCTTGGTGAAAATCATTTGAGGTTGTTTGGCAATGTGGTTGTGCAAATCAGAGTCTAACAAAAGTAAATGCCTATGTTTGTTAAGAAGGTTGTATCGACAATTGCTTTCAGGATAGAATTTAGTGATGCAATGTACTCCTTGGTATACTTGTTTAGGAAATTCGTGGTTTCATTTTAAACATGTCTGGTCTTTGTAGGAGGTTAGTTTTAAAACAAGCATGTTCTATACATTTGTTGGAGCACCCACATTCCTTGAACCTGAGCCTGAGTAAGTCACACTTGCCTTTAGAGATCCCATCTGAGCTGAAATTTCTTTTAGCACAATAGAATTCCCCTACTGGGATGTTGTCGATTAGTGTTTTCCTCTGAAATCTAGTCGCAAACAGAGTCAATTTGACTTTGGTAGGTTTTCTATAAGTCTGTCTATGTATTGTTTTGTTCTCAATATAAATCTTCAAATCCAAAACACCAATGGTGGATCGATCCACAATCCATGTGAACTCGATACCGAAGGTGTTTTTGTTTAAAATCTTACAACAGCATCAAATTGGTCAATGGAACCATTCCACATCAACAACACATCATCTACATACCTTTTCCATAGAATAACCTCCGTGTCATGGTCATGACACTTGTTAATATACTTGTTTTCAAAGAAGCCCATAAAGAGCTTTGCTAGGAAGGGTGCATATTAAGCTCACATGGTAACACCCTTTAACTGTGCAACGTATTGGTAATTGAAAGGGAAATGATTGTGGTCTAATGCAAATTGCAAAAATGATTTGATCATGTCAACTTGTGTGTTATGTGAGGCTGAAAAACTGTGAAAAACAAAATCCAGAGTATCTATTGCTAAATTATGCTGTGTGGAGGTATGTAAGGATTTGACATCTAATGTGGCTAATTTGTATTGTGAATTCCATCTGATTTTGTGGAGAATCGCAAGAGTTTCAGTGGAGTGTTAAGATAAGATGGTAATAATGGTACCACATCTTTAATGGCTTTGTCAATATACTCAGATAATCCACCCCAAACCACTCATGATGAGACGCACATCTGGGAGATGTTCAAAATGCTTATGTACTTTGGTTAGGAAGTACGTCGTTGGAATTACTGGATTGGTTCTCAAGAGAAATGATTTACATGTTTTCTTTTTTCTTTTGTTTCCCGTCCCTCTCCCATTTTTCTTTCCTCATTTGTTGATTGGTGGAACTAATCATGGTTACATTGTCACACGGACATTTATTTTTGGATCATTATAGTTTTGTTTATTTTGTTCTTGACACATTGATTATCATATGCAATTCAAATGTATGTGTGATATCCTTGAATATTCTGACTATAGAATCAATAATTTGCCTTGAAAAAGACTGATGAGGTCGAAACACGTGTCAGCATAGTTACTGTCTCTAAATGCACGTGGAATATACACCAACAATTTGACTTATCTTTGTTGATCTGTACTTTGATACTTGTTTCTTATACCAGGCAGGGGTTAGCCTAGCGTTTCATAGTCTGCAGCTGATACAATAATATATTTTTCTCACACATCCATGACCTATTAGCCACAGCACCCTCATACCTGGTATCCCCAAACTTACTTACCTTACATATGTTTCAGAGCACATCCTGATAGAAATTATTTATAGTCTAACTAAAGAAGGGGAATTCCACCTAAATTTCGACTTTATTTGGTATCATCCAAAAATGCCCATCCAGAGCCAGCCAAAGTTGAGTTCTGTGGCCTCATTGTAAAGAAAGTCTCAAACATGCACTACATCCTTCTGGAAACCAAATGTAGTGAGATTAAGGCTTTGGTGATTTCTTGATTGTGTTGAGTGCCAGATATGAGTTATGAAGTGGTGTGTTGAGCTATTTTAGTAGGTTGAATCCGTTTTCTGAGATGTCTGCCATAAAGAATGTTTGGTAATCCACTGCATGATGTCTTCGTCTTGAGCAACTGAGTATAGATCAACCTTCGAACTGAGCGGCTTGCTTTTCTCAAACAGAAGAGTTAGAAATGGGCTTGCTTTTACTGTGTTGTCGACATCCATGTTGGGGTGTATTTTGTGATCTAGGATGAAACTTATTAAGTTCACATTTTATACCAGCAGATACTTTCTGTTGTGAAATATTCAGATTTGGATTGAAAATGTAAGAGTAGTAACATTCCAAGATTTTCTGTTCCAATATTGTTTTGACATCTCGCTCTGAATGTTCTTTACACTGCATAAAATGTTGATCATTTCTTTTTTGGGCATATAATTAGAGGTGGAGATGATTATTTTCAGCATGTTTGTGAATATTGACACTCATGTTCATAATCCAATATCTTGGGGCAGACATATGAATGCTGAACAATACTGCAGAGAGGATGGCAAATTGGATGATACCATATGCCATTGGTTGCAGATGATTTTGACTTTACAGCATTAAAAAACAACCACTTATGTGAAGAAAAGAAGGGAACCAGTTGGGAACTTGCACAATGTGTGAATGTATGATACTCAAAAGCATTCAGGTAGCCTGGACACAAAGGGCCTGATTCATGGAATGTTTTCCTATGGGATTGCGCCATTATAAAACACTTCCATGAATCAGGCCCAAAATGTCAATTTAGGCCATGCCAGGACAAGAGGCATTCTTCACTTTTAATCAGTTAGCGGTTGTCATCCACGATTTGTAGAGAAGCCAGGATTAAATAGTAATTGATAATCACTTACATGATCATTCTTAATGATGCACATATTACACAGGTTGTCAACATATTGGTGTGCATAGGATGGTTGTAATATAAGGGCTCTGAAAAAGGTAGATAGGAGTTTGACAGCAGCATGGGTTTGGCTTTTGGAAGGCTGATTCTACCTCCATGAGTGAAGGAGAATACTTGATGGTATGAGCAATGAAATGGTGTTTTGGAGGGCTGCTGCAAGGGAGATAAGTGAACATTCTATACAGAATGAAAAATGATATGATTATGATATGATGATATGATATAATATGGCACTTATAATGTGCCTATACACAAGTGTTTCAAGACATGACAAGGCAATGGAGGGGAGAAACAGGGAGGACAAAACAACAATCTTACTAGGCCTAGTGACTTTGAGATTGCGCAAGTGCAGGGGAACGGGTAAGGGCAAAGTGCTGAGGGGATGGAGGATGGGCAAGTGCACTGCATGGGATCAACAAGAAGAAGTGAAGCCAACAGGTGGCAAGTGTGTGTGGTAAAGGTGCAGGCAGCAAGTGCCTAATAAGTGCAGGAAAGGGGACTGTAGGGTTACAGATACAGACCACAAATGTACGGGGTGCCAGGAGGCAGTGGGGTTGTGCAATTGGACGGGGAAGGACATGGGCCCGAATTCAGAGAGTAGCCAGGTTCACAATGCAGTATCAGACAGGAGATCAGCAGGGGAGTAGAAGAGAGAAGGCAGAAGCAAAGAGGACGTTCTTGAGGAGATTCATTATCCAGAGATGGTTCAGCTCAAGTTTTTAGAGAGGCAGGGAGGCTGTTCCAGAGGGAGGAGTCAGCGAAGAAAGAGATCTGCCCCTAACTCGTTGCTTGGAGAAGTGACTGACCCTGAAGGAGTTTCAGGCGGAGGAGCAAAGAGCTTGAGTCGGAAGATTTTTACAAAGAGAGAATTGGGGTATTTCAGTCCCAGGTCGCAGAATGCCTTGGAGACAATGCAGAGGGTATTGAACTTGATCCTTGCAGCCACTGGGTGCCAATGGAGAGATGTGAGGGCTAGAGAGAAACAATCCCTGGGCTTGAGGCAAATTGGTCAAGACTTGCAGTCCTGTTCTGGATGAGTTGTCAAGGACGGAGAGTAGAGCCAGGCAGATTTGAAAATAGGCTGCTGCAGTAGTCCAGCCTCAAGATAGCCAGAGCTCTAGAGAGACTGAGCCTCTGGGGGAAGGTGAGGAAAGGAAGAACACCTCTGATGAAGTGCAGCTGGTAGTTTGACTTCTTAGAGAGATCAGAAATGTGAGGAGAGAAGGAGAGTAAGGAGTCGAAGATGACCCCGTGGTTTTTAGCCTCACAGGTGGGAGCAGGAAGTGGGCCCACGGCGGGTGGCCAGAGAGAGACAGGAAAGGAAGGTGCAGGTATGCCGATGAGGAGAATCTCCATTTTGCTGGCATTAAGGCAGAGATCATTGGCGGCACACCATTCCTGGATTGCTGACAGACAATCCAGGATGAGAAGCGAGAACAGGCAGCCTAGGGGAGTCTGAAACTTAGCTGAGTGAATGTTTTCACCCAGCATGACATAATATTCAGCTGGGTTTACATTGGCTGATAGTACAGTCTGTGACACCACACAATTCCTAATAAAGATGCATTTGGTGCTGCACCCCGCTAACAAGAGTTTATTTTATATTAAAATAGTATAATCTCTGAAAATGGGTATGTCTATATTCTCCTTAATGAAAAAAGGAAGAGATGGTCAAACCTAGCGATGCTGGTAGCAATATCATTCAAGTAAAGAGAAAGGAGGATTAGTGTAAGGACACAATACTCTCTAACACTCATATCCAACAGGAAGTGTTTAGCCTTTTAGCCTCCAATGCCCTAATGCACCACTGCATAATTGTATTTGTACATCTCACATATGGCTGCCCGTAGTGCAAGTGGAAAACACAATTCCCCTAATCTCTTCAAAAACTAATTTTGGCATATTGTATCAAAGACAGATTTTAATTTCACAATGTCCAGCTAGATCACCTGCCTAAATAGTATATTTCTTCAAGGGAAAGTTGATATGCAACAACCAATTTACCATGGAGTTGCCTTTCTGAAAGCCTGCCTGCATCTGCAACAAAATATTGTCTTCAGAACACCAGTGTTTCAGGTCAGCAAACAGGAACTTGCCATACACCTTTAATGAATTTAAGATTGATATTGGGTGATATTTGAAGGGATCACCTATTTCGCCATGTGTGTAGCTAGAGATGATTTAGGTTCCTTTCCAGCTAAATGGAAAGATCTGATTATTACTCTCTGCGACCGGTCTCTCAGGTCAAGTTATAATTTGGTTTAAGGCCTTTCTGGCTGCTAGATCTCAATCTGTATCCTTGCCCCCCTTCCATTCTGATGCAGTTCCTTAATTCTGTGGGGTTCCACAGGGCTCTGCACTCTCCCCTATACTGTTTAACGTCTATATCAGACCCCTCCTGCGTATTATTCAATCGTACGGGTTCCATTATTATTCTTGCATGGATGATACCCAAATTCTTGTCCGCCTTGACCTCACTTAAACTGAAACAACTAGTCGTCTCAAAAGATGCCTTGAGGACCTGGGAGCTTGGATGGGAAGTAACTGGTTAAAACTGAATGGCGGTAAGACTGAGGTTTTGGTTGTGGGTACTGCATCCCCCACCTGTTCTGGACCTCTGAGTTCTGGCCTTCATCACTTGCCCTCTCCCCACCCCTGTTACATCGGTATGAAACCTGGGGATTAGATTCTCCGCATCCCTTTCTATGGATGAGCAAGTGGCAGCGGTATGTAAATCCAGCCATTTCAAGCTCTGCATTCTCAGTAAGGTTCTTCCTTTTCACCCGGCAGCCTGCCGCTTGCCGCTTTAGTTTTAAGTGTGCTGGATTACTGCAATTCCCTTTATCTGGCCCAGCCCCGCTATCTGATCAAGCGACTTCAGCTACTGCAGAACGCGGCAGCCAGAGCAATCCTACATCCTCCCTTTGGAACACATACATCTCCTTTACTTAGGAAATTGCACTGGCTTCCAGTGGCAGATAGGATCTCTTTCAAGTCTTTGAGTATTGTAAACCGGGCTTTCATCGGGAATGGTGCAGAATATTTGCAAACAAAGTTCTCGTGTTATGTACCCACTCGAGCCTTGCGCTCTCTATCAGCTACCGGCGTGCTCGTACTGGAGGACGGGCCTTCTCCGTGGCTGCTGCAAAAGCCTGGAATTACCTCCCTTTTGCTCTCTGCAGCACTGCTGATCACCTCCTGTTCCATCGTCTACTGAAAACAACTCTGTTTAAATAAATCCTGGCCTCTGTTACAATGTCCTATCCTGCTAGCTAGCACCAAGATGCCTTAGGGTGTACGTGCGCTCTCCAAGTTTGGTTAACATAACATGACATAACATTACTTATTCAATTAAAAACATGTTGAGCTAAATAGTATCCAAACCACCTGTTTATGCATGAATAGTTTTACAAGGAGAACATTCATTCCAAAATCTTTACCCAACTTCTGTGCATTGAGCACATGGGTGATTTCCATCCGAGAGAGCGTACATTTGTTCACATCGAGGAACATAGCTGCTTGAGACACTGCCAGCACCATAAATCTCTATGTCTACGTCATCTCCTTTGTGGCTGTAAAGGGATTTAAAAAACCTAAACCAGGTAGTCCATGATATCGTTCATTGGGGCAGATATCAACCAGGGATCCAGGCTGACTAATTGCCAAAAGGTTCCTTGGTCTAATTATAATAGCTTTGTTCAATGCCCATTTTTGTCTCCTATAACTCCTGCTTTTTAGGTTTGATCATTACCTATTATTTACTTTCAAGAGTGGTAGGCTCAGGAATGCCGTTTATACAAATGTAGAATTGGCATCACATACTTGATGTCATCTCAGGAAGCGACATCAGATGGTCTTTGCCCAGATGTCAGCAGAACCTTGGCTCTGCTCACACCAAAGGAAGTAACAACACAGAGAAAAATCTGCAAAAATGTTAAGGTTAATAACATAACCATTTTCAATTTATATTAAGTATGGTGCATCCTGAAATGTGTGCAGTCATGATAAGCTGGGAATATGCCAAACACCCTGCTTTCCTCTGCCAGTACATCCTCAACTGTCCAGTTACAACAATCTTATATTTGGTAAAGCGTTACATTCCAGAAGTATTCAAAATATGCCATCCTTTTTTACATGCATGGGACAGCTGCAGTATGCTAAGTGCAGCCTCATATCTGCAGGTCGTGCTATTATATCACATGCAAAGTAAAACCTCAGAAGGTCTAGTGTTGTGACCATATGACCCACGCAGTTGCTCAAGTACTAACATCCTATGACAGGAAAAGGCTGATATATTTGAAACATGATTCACTTTGTTTGTTTTTGTATAGTGCAAACTGCAATTAACCACTCTTAGTGATGCCAATTTGAGATGTTAAGGACAATTATGCTCAAAAAAGATAAAGGCATGGTTCCTGGATCACACATGTTTCTCAAGAGTAGAAGCCTGGAAGTGTGCCCAGGTGTCATGTGTCACTGTTTCCAATTTACCCCGTAACCATGTCTCCTACCATCCCATCTTTCATTTTACATCACCATACTATAACTTCCTTGATAAAGCAGTACCGTGTATCAATGCAGTTTGAACAGATTTACTAATGGAATTACTTAATTCACTGATCTACTGGCATCCTTTTCTAGATAATGCATTAAGCACCTAATTTCTTAAATGTAAAAAACGTACATAGAGTTAGGTGGTTTACACGTTCAGAATGAAGTGTCACGTCGAAGACATCACACTTCACACTCGAGCAATTGCAAACACAGATATGCCACACAAAGACATACATAATGAAAATGTGCACATAGAAATACAGCTTTCAATAAAATAATAATGAAAATGACAAATGCCATTGTGAAAAGCATTTAGTTTTCCTATGCCAAAAGACAAAGCCAGCTGCATTTCTGAATAAGCTGTGATAGTGGCTCCCACTATATAAACAATCATATGTTTGAAAATGTGCATGGGACCAAGTATTACACAAAGACTGCCAAAACCAAAATTATTTATTTCAAGTCAGAAAAGTTTTTATTGGACACTAGCAAAAGTACTCGTTCTCCGAATGTGTTCTCTATACAGATATGATAACACTCCCATTAATTGTTGAAAATGAATGATCCTGTAGGTTTTGTTTTGTTCCTGGTGTCAGGACCGGTTGAGAAACAAAATGTTTTCTTTCCCTTCCCAGTGAACATGAGTTACGGCATTGTAATGCTTGCTTAGAAACAATATTTTTTGTTTCCTTTCCCGATGAACATAGTTTCCGACCTTGTAGGCAGGCACCATCTTGCAAGAATCCTCTGGAAAAGTAATTTCACCTGATGTGGCAAACATTTGGAAACTTCTGGTATGCTACCCAACTTCACCTTCACCTCTCAAGTCCATTCACCGATCAAACATGTTTTGTTCCACTTCCCGGTGAACATGGTTTACGGCTTTGTCGGCAGACCACAAACCCACAAAATATTTTTTTAAATGTTTACTGGAATCCATGGAATGGGGTGAGGTGTCCAAATGGCATGTCGCCAGTGATGTCCACAGGGTCCTAACATTTATATATGCAAAATGTAGTGCAGATTGGTGAAACGGTGTGGAATTGTAAAAGGAACAGCGCTTCACCCCCCACAAAATCCATAAACCCACACACAACTTTTGTTTTTTTAATTTGTCTTTATTCAGTTTACAAACAGAAGTCATGGTACAAAAACAGAAAAAAGAAAAACTTTAAGGCTTTGATATACAAGACAAATCAGTGGAGCTCAATAACAGCAAATGTTCATATTGACAAGCTCATTTTCTCTGATTAAGTTCTGTATGAGTACCCGACTTCACCATTCCCCCCGTCCCACCCCCCACCCCCCAGTTGGTCATGCAGCATTCAGTTCGATCATTGCAGTGTTTTACAAATGGCAGTCATGGTCTCTCATTTGTCAAATTAATAGCTTCATCGGTGAGAGTAGGGTGATGCATCATGGCGGGTCGCTTCCTATTTTTATTTTCAAGTTTACACGGGAGGGGTTGATGGTGGACCTCGATAGAGTCCGTTGGGGAGATATTTGGTTTTGTAGTACATCCATAGGCCCTCTACCTGCGCTGACCTTCCATGGAGCGATGCTGTGATATGCTCCATTATGCATATAGTAGTGGCGACATTAGCCCATTCATTTTGGAGGGCAGTGAAGTTGATTTCCATTTCGTAACAAGTACGGCTCGAGCTGCTAGCAGTAACTATGGGAACAGGTCTCTCACTCTAGTCCAGTCGTCATCATTTTTTTCGAGGCCAAATAGAATAAAATATGGGTCTAACGTTCTGGAGATGTCGTTGATTTCTTTTATCCAGCCCAGGACCTCGTTCCAGAAGACTGTTACATGAGTGCAGCTCCACCACATGTGACAGTAATCTGCTTTTTCTTCACATCCTCTCCAGCATTCGGGACTGGTAGTTTGGAACATCTTAGATAGTTTGATGGGGTCATATTGCCACCTATGGTGTAATTTGATGGCGTGAAGTCTGTATTGGTTCGCAATGGAAGTTTGCGTGGCTGCTTTGCATATGGTTCCCCATAACTCTGGGGTGAACTGTTCACCAAAGTCTCTTCCCCATTTGTTTCTCAATAGGTCAGTGTCCCCCCCCTCACTTTCTATCAATTCTATATACATTGCTGATATTAGGCCTTTTATCTCTGTTTTTGAGTCTAATACCTTCTCAAAGGGTGTGAGGTCCCTCATCAGGTACTGTTTCCACCCCGGTCTCGTCAAAACGCCTTTTATTTGGATGTAGTGGAATGTGGGAAGGGGGCCAATTCTGAGGGCTTCGGTTAGTTCTGGAAGGGATGTGAAAGAGTCCTTTCTCTGTAGTTGTCCAACTCTCTCTAGCCCAGCTTCGTACCATGTTTGGAACCTTTCAACATTCAGGATGTGGTTGTTGATTCCGGGTGACCATAGGTGGCTCAGAGGGGAGGGCCATGTGGTGATGTTGAGCATATTCTTGCCCGGGGTCCAAATGTTCCATATGGTACTGAGTATTGGGTGATTTTTTATCTTCCTGGAGATCCTCCGTTTGGGGGACCAGAGCCATTCTGACACCGTGGCTGGTGCGAAGTAATGATTATCCATATTGACCCATTGTAGGCTCGTGAGGTTGCATAATTGGGGGATCAGGACTCTGAGTTGGGAAGCTTTGTAGTATTTTTGCAGGTTGGGGAGGCCAACACCTCCTTTTTCTTTTGGGAGTGTTAGAGTCTTATACGAGACCCTCGCTTTCTTTCCTTGCCAGAGAAATTTAAGGATGGCCCTTTTAATGTCAACGAAGAAGCTGGCTGGGATTCTGATTGGTAGCATTTGGAAAGGGTACAGGAATCGGGGAAGGGACACCATTTAGATCGCATTGAGTCGACCCAGCCATGAGATAGTGAGCTTCTCCCATCTCACCAGGCCGGCCCGGACCTGCTGTAATAAGGGAGGGAAATGTGCCTCATAAAGATCGTCAAGATGTTTAGTGATCAATATCCCTAGGTATCGCAGTTTTGCGAGTTCAATATTGAGGCCCAGCGTGGAAAATGTGGTGTTGTTAGCCTCTTCTTGGCCTTAGAGTGGGAAGAGGGCAGATTTCTGTTTATTCACCTTGAACCCCGAGAGCTTGCCATATTCATCCAGTAGGAAGAGAGCCCGGGGGACCGAGGTCATAGGGTTGGTGACGTGGAGGAGGATATCATCCGCGTAAAGTGCCACTTTATATTTTGTTACCCTCCACAGTTGGATCAGACCTTATTACCGTCGCTAGGGGCTCTAGGGAGAGGGCGAAGAGGATCGCGGAGAGGGGGCACCCCTGACGAGTCCCTCTCTCCAGGTTGAACCATCTAGAGTACTCGCCATTCAAAAATATCGCCGCTCTAGGGTCTGTGTATAACGCTTGTATTGCCCTTCTGAACCTCGGGCCCATTCCAACCTTACACAGCACCGCTTTTGGGAATCCCCATTCGACCCTATCGAAAGCTTTCTCTGCATCTATGGATAGGAGAGTAGGGTCGTTGCCCATGGTTTGGGATGCATGAATTAAATGTAGGCTCTTGCGCATTGTGTCGGCCCCCTGTCTCCCCAGCATGAACCCCACCTGGTCAGAATGTATAAGTTGGGGCATTAGTGTTTCGAGCCTTGCAGCCAGTACCCTTGCGTAAATCTTTGCATCTAAATTGAGTAGTGAAATGGGACGGTAAGAGCTGAATTTTGTCGGGTCCCTCCAATCTTTGGGGATTACTGTAATGAGAGCCCTGACAAAGGAGTTGGGGGGTTTACCGGTTTCAATGATTTCGTTGAAAAGTTCCGTTAAGAAGGGGGTGAGGAGAGAACTAAAGGTTTTGTAGAATCCGGCTGTGTAGCCGTCTTCTCCCGGTGACTTGCCTAAAGTGAGCCTCTTTATAGCAGCCTGAACTTCCAGATCAGTTATGGGGGATTCCAGTAGTTCGACATCTAGGGAGGGGTTGTGGGGCATGTGTATTGAAGACAGGTAAGATTCTATTTCTGGCTGGTCGGGGTCTGACTCGGAGGAATATAAAGCTTCATAAAAGTTGGCAAAGCTTTCTGGGATAGTGGGACAAGGGCGTGAGTCAGGGGAAGCGTCGTCCGATATATGTGGTACCCTTCATTCGGCTCTTTGTTCTCAGAGCTTGGCGGCAAGAAGCGCATCTGCCTTGTCTCCCTTCTCAAAGAATTTTTGCTTCAAAAATCTCAGCTTGCGTGCAATCTGTTCATGTTCTAAGAGTTTCAGTTTGTTTCTTTTTCCCCTTGCTTCGTTCAGTTTTGTTCGGTCGGATTCTGATTCTTCCCGATTGTTAGATTCCAGCTGAGTGATTTCAGTTCATAACCTGTGTTCAATAATGTTTCTCTCTCTTTTTTTCGATGCGCCTTCCCTTATCAGGATCCCTCTCCAGGTGGCTTTGGCGGCTTTCCATACAGTTTGCTTGGATACTTCGCCATTGTCGTTAGTGTCAAAAAATTGCGTGATTTCAGACTCCATCTCAGCCTTAAAGTCCACGTCTTTCCAGAGGGTCTCATTGCATCGCCATTTTCCACTCTTGAAAGTTAAGTTTGACCATTGGATGTCTGTGCGGACCATGTCGTGGTCAGACCAAGAGATCGGGGTAATCTCTGAATGTGACACCATCTCTGCGAGCTCGTTAGTTACGTATAGGTAGTCTATTCTAGTGTATGTATTATGGGGGGCGGAGTAGAAAGTGAAGCCTTGTTCGTCTGGGTGATGGTCTCTCCACACATCCCTCATGTTGTACGTTTCCATCATGGCAGCAAGCCCTGTTTGGTCGGTTCTGGTGTTGAGTTTCACATTGGGGTTGCCGGGCTTACGGTCTCTGACATGGTCGGCCCATTGATTGAAATCGCCACCTAGAATGACATGGCCGGGCGCCTCGAGTATAATCTTCGGGACAGTCTTAGTGAGGAATCTGGATTGACCTGTATTTAGGGAGTAGAGGGTTGCAATGGTTACATCTATTTTCCCAATGTGGCCACTCACTAGAAGTGCTCTGCCCTCTACGTCGGACCATGACTTGGTGAGTTCAAATTCGGTGCCCTTTCTGATGAGAATTCCGACTCCCCCTTTTTGTAATGGACCGGAGCCCCAAAATTCTGTTCTGACCTGTTTCTTTAAGATTCGCCGTTCCTCGCCTTTCATGTACTTGGTTTCTTGGAGGAGAAGAATATCAAGCTGGGCCCTGCGGAATTCTCTGGCCACTAGTGATCTTTTCGTCGGAGAATTAAGGCCTTTAACATTGAGTGTCCCTACTCTCAGGGGGGTGTCATGCCCGCATCAATGTTTGCTGCCATTGATTGCGTTCAAAGGAAGATGGCTGCTATTGACTGCTCCTTGATGCATGTCTGCTCTATATCCCATGCTGCATTGGTATGTATACGAGACGGTGAGTACTGCATTGACCATTACAAAGTTCTTTAACCATTCCTTGTATATCCCCTTTTCTTTACCCATTTCCGGTTGGTGGCGTTCGATCTTACCCAGGTAAGGACACCGAGTCGGTATCGAACCACCCATAGGGGCCGTTACATCACGCCCCTTGTCCAAATATGACATCATTGTTTGAGTTGAGCCCTTTCATGGTCCCCCCCTAATTGTAGTCATTAGAGTCGCGGGGGTTGTATCAATGTCAACACTTATTACATGTGCAAAATAGTTCACTGCATTGGTTTGATCTTACCGATATTGTGAAATCTTCAGTTTTCCCCCTCTGGGGAAAGGTTGACTCTTCGGAATTTCCGCAATCCCTTCACCCTCTTCCTCCGAGCGCCCTGAGTATGCCATTCTTGATCTTCTCTTTGTTTCTTGTCTTGATTAGGATCGCCGTCAGGGGGACCAAGAAGGTCGCAGATGCATGTTTTTATCTCCTTTTCGGATCTCAGTCTATGTCTGGTTCCTTCGTATTCAAACGTTAGCGAGAAAGGGTAGCCCCACCTGTATCTGACATTTTTCTCCTTAAGTTTCTTAGTGAGGGGGCCACACATCCTTCTGAGAGCCAGCTTCAGCGAAGATAAGTCCTGATAGATCGCAATCTGGGATCCTCCTAGTGTGATCATGTCACTTTTCCTGGCTTTTTCGAGGATTCGGGCCTTGTCCCGAAAGCGATGGAATCGGGCCAGGACTGACCGTGGTCCGCCCGAAGGGCCTCCCACTCTGTGAATTTGTTCCGTGATTGGTTCATCCACCTCATCATCAGCTGTGAGAAGCTTAATAATATTATGTAAAGTTTCCTTGAGATCCGCCTCTGTTTTGCCTTCTCTTTCCAGAATACCAAAAACGCGGATATTGTTACGTCTCTCTCTGTTTTCTAGATCATCAAGCTTAAGCTTAAAGTCCTCTTCTCGGCGTTCTAACTCCGTCATCCTATGATCGAGTTGTGTTTCGAGAGTATCAATGGAGGTTTGATTGTTCTCCACTCCTTCGAGTCTATCCTCCATGCTGTCAAGCCGCTGCGTAATCCTGTCTATTTTGCCTCCTATGTTAGTGCCCAAGTTCTTTATTTCACCCAGAAGGGCAGCAATGTCTCCTTTTGTCGCAGCCGCTAGGTCATTTGCTGTGGTGGTGCTGTTCGCCATTGGGGGCTCGGAAGGTGCAGGTGAAGCAGGGGTGTAGGCGAAGTGCGACAGTCTGTGCTTAGCGGTCATAGGCATTTCCAATGGCTGGGTGGAATGGGCAGTGCGTGGGGTGAACAGGATGGTAATGGCTTCTGCTACTGGTACATCGTAGCGAGCCCCAGCATTGTACGATTCTTTCGCAGAATGGTGTCCAAGGCTAACTTCTTCCAGTGGAGGTGCGATGGTGAGGGCGTAATGAAATAATGCGTCCCCTTAAGAGGTCGCCGGAAGGTCACAGACCGCTGTTGCTGGATTACACGTGTCATCGTGGGTTCACACCGTGGTCTGCTCCCTCGTCCGTGTTACGTTGTGGGCCGGCCTGGGTGTGGGTGTCTGCAGCACCATCCAAAGTCCACACTGTGGCCTACTCCCCTGTTTGTGTCTGGGTGTGGGCCCGAGGGACCGGGCGCAAGTGCACTCTGCTCCACTTGAGGTGCGGGGATAGGGCAGAGGACAACGCAGGTTCCTGATGACAGTCCCTGTGGAGGTGAGGGAGTCCAATAGAGGAGGCCGGTAGAAAGCGTTCACCCGGACCTCTACACACTTCACAACATGCGGGTGTCTAGGCCTCGATTAGTCTCGGATTCGGCCCATTCAACATTGAGGAGTGGGGTCCGTGGCGGTTGGCGATGGTACCTGTGCGTCTTAGAGTTCACAGGGAGGTGATCTCCATGCCGCGTAATGTGGCTCCGCGGCGGCTTCACTCCGGGGAGTTGTATCGGGGGGATGGTGTTACAGAGGCCGGTAGATCTTCTGCGCGGCAACGTTCGGGGATGCTGTCTCCGGGCACCGAGGGTGTGGGCCCTCCCCTTCTCTTTGTATGGGCCAGAAGCTGGTCCCTGTCGGCGTAGTGCGACTCCGCGGGGCCTACACGCGGGGCCTCGGGTCTCGTTGACACGCTGCCTGCAAGTGTGGTGGCGTCGTCTCGAGGGCTCTTCTTCGGCCGGCTGTTTCAGGGGTGCGGAGGTCCGTTTCTCATCGGGATTTTTCCCAGGCCGAGGGTGGGTGTTCCGCCAACACTATCTTGTTGAATTTTCACGGGGGGTACCAGGAAGAGGGGGCTCATCTCATCTTCCGGGGTGATGCTGACGGAGCTCACGCAGAGAGTGTGTTCATCTCTGCGCCCCCTGATGGCCAGTCCACACACAACTTTTGACAATTATATTACACGGCCCGAGGTAGCGGCCATGTAGTTATGGTCAAGTTGCTCAACTCATAGGAAGAGCACCGTTTGGGTGGCTTATAACTTCGCTCCCCGTGGACGAATTGTCACCAAACATTTCAAAAAAAGTATATGGAGGTGCTCTGAGTTTTTTTTGGGAGGTTTGGTGAGGTTTCATCTAGGGGGCCCAAAATTATAGGGGGTACCATATTTTTTTCTCCATAGACTGAACGGACAAAAACTTTGCGTTTGTGTACGGGTCAAACCATTGGACCTATGTTCATGAAATTTGTGGCAGGAGCAGTGGTTTGGTCCCGAAAGCGTGCCTTTGTAAATTTTGTGATAATCAGCCCTATACTTTTTTTTCAATTAGGTGAAATGTACCTCTCAAAAAATGTGTTATATCTGGCTACCCTCCACGGTCTCATTTACCTGTTTGCTCTGCGGTCACAAGTCTGATTGGACTGGAGTGTGGCATGATGTTGGCAGACATTGGACTCACCTGGTGGTTGGCTGGAGGGATGCGTGATGCACATCATCATTTTCGGTAATGCCGCCATGTTGTATCCAAGGACAGTGAGGCGCCAAAATGGGCTCCAATACATGCTATGCAGCATCTGGTGGTGGGAAGGGGGGATGGAAAGGGTGGGGGAGTGAGAAGTGAATCATTGGATATATTTCATTAGGTGGAAGAAGACCGTGGTGTGGCAGCAGTATCAGTGCGTACTGCGGGAATTTGCGGGTACGTATTTAGGCGAGTACCTTGTGTAGTGAATGCGGGTAGCCTTCTTTATGACTGCATAGATGCTGAGGCAACTTCTTTCTCTTTTTACTACCTGCAAGCGTCATTGCAGATGGTGAGTGCATAGTACATGACACGAGCATTTTTACACAGGGTGTAGTATGCTTTGTTTTGTGTGGTAAGCTCCTAGTGCCTTGGATGCATGGCGGCAGGCCTTGGATGCATGGCTGCAGGCCTTGCACCGAAATGTACATTCATTGGTTGCAAGTGTGTTTCACATTGTTGCCTTGGGTGTGTGGTTTGTCAGCATTGTACACATTGTTGGTTACATGGGTGTGTTGATTGTTAGCATGATCGCCTGTTTTGGCTACATGGCAGAGATGGTGGAGTGAACAGTCCTGCGTGTGTGTACACTGGGCAAAGTGTTGAAGTACTGTGTGTATAGAAGTTTATAGGGTTCCAGTGGATGGTGTATGTGGTTGGGCTGTCGCCATTGTGCAGATTACTCAGTACTGAACTGTATTATGCTGTAGTGGTTATTTGTAGTCAATAGAGTGTCCTGGCCAGGGTCAATGTTGTGAAGTTTTTGTGGTTTGGGTGGAAGTAGTAAAATGCTATTTGAATGGAAGTCGGTAGCGGTTCCAGAGTCTGTGTTATGTTTGTGGGTTCTGGTACCTGGTTACATGTTTGCATGCATGGCTGCAATATGTTGTGTGGGTTGGGTAGGCCATGCCCGCAAGAGGGTAGGCCTTGGCCACACCCACTGCAACCTACTGCAGCCATGCATGCTAACAATGTAATACTGGTGTATGGATGTCACGAGTATGTTTCTGGAGTATTTTATTTTCACCTTAGCTCCTTTGGGTAACTTGTTACAACGATACATTAGTGTTTTGTACACACTTACAACTGAGCATCTATCCAAGGGTGGTCACCTTTACAGAATGCTTGTGAAGGACATTTCACACTTGCTAGAGCAGTACAACCAAGCTGTTAAAGGTACACTTCTATATGGTGTAGGTTACAGTACTTGTACCACATTAGGGAGCAATATGCCACTACTTCAGTTTGCTGTGGAAAGTCCCTGAAGAGACCCTTAGCTTAGGCAGTGCAATAAGCTATTGCACCATGAAAGCAGTTGCTCTGTATTACACATTTAAATTATGCAAAATGTACACAGCCACCCACATATAGTTGTGGTTACGTAAAACCTAGTTTTACCTACACTGAGAGAAGCTACTAGCTTTCACATGATGCAATGAATGTTCAGCTGCTACAGTATATCAATGTACATTTATGGGCCTTAGCTGTTATCTCTATGTGTACAATCGTATGACAGAACAGTGTTGGTTGGCTGACTGTGTGTGCACAATGGCTGTGCATACGTGGGTGGTATGGCCATCTTTCGCACAGTAGTGCCTTTCGGCAAGGGCATTTCATGCCCTCGTGTTCACAAAAGGAAACACATGACTTTACAACTCATTTACCGATTTTACTTCATTTCCAACGTCTGCGTTTCAGTGCACTGAACTGATTGTGTTGCCTGTGTGGTAGATTATGGCCATTGGTGAGAAGTTTTTGTTGGCAATTTTTACCTGTCAGTGTGTGAAGGTTGCAAGTGTGCAGTTATTTTTGTTTCCATCTGCATTACATGTTGAAAACATTCTTATTACTTATTGCCTATGTGATTGTATATGTAAAGTGGAACGAATACCGGAATTGCAAGGCCTACACAATATGGGATGGTTTGCATTTTGTGGTACTTGGTAAAATGCCATGGAATCTCAGCTAGGCATAGATATATAGAGAAAGCATTTCTTCATGACTTGTTCTGGAATTACATGATTGCAGGAGTGCTTGTATGTTGCCACATGTAGAAAGTCTCAAAGGTTTCATGTATGGGTAGGTTTTTGTTTCCCTATATTTGTACTAACTACATGAGAACTTTCTGTGCACCCCCGCCTCTGTTTAATGTGGCCTTACCATTCTTCACCACTTCTGTGCAGGAATACCATTTGTAAACACAAGTTGTGAGAGCCGTTTATAGAAATGTTTTCAAAAATTGCTTGTATGTGTAATATATCATTGATTGCTACATTTGCATAGTAATATACACTACTTGCATTGGAACATTTGAATGGACCAAGTACTTTTGTGTTTGAGTACTGTTTCCTTAGTAGACTTTACAATGGTGTGTTGCTAAGAATTTTATATAGTGGAAGGTACCTTTGCAAGGTGGTTCAGAAATGCAGCTTACCAAGTGTACTGGTACTCCTGTGTATTTGTGCACTGGACAGGAGTTAAGAGTTTTTAGTATATTAATTTGTCATTTCTAGTTGCCTTTCAAATGGTGGTCGAGGAACTACTGCAATTACATGATAGAGGTGTGCCGCCTGTTACACATTGATGTGTACTCTTGGTTGCATTTTCAAGGTGAAATGCCACTGTCTTTCAGAACTGAGGTGGTTACGGCTACTGTGAAAAAATATAGTAAGAAAATATGCGTCTTAATGGGATACTGAGTGCATTTGCATACTACAGTACTTAATAGGGTCAGGGGATGTGCTGACAGGAAGACTTAGTGTGTATGTGTAGTGGGATGGCTTTGTATATGAATGGGAACTTGGCAGCATTCGTGGTGTTGGTGAGGGAGCAAAAGCTTCACTTGTGAGTGTGTTGTACAATGTGCAGTTTAGCAGGTGGGTGCATTGCTGTACGAGTATTTAATTTGCAAATGGGCTACTTGTCCTTGTAGAAGGGTCAGAAAAAGTTTCAGAAAGGTGTTCAGCTTGGAAAGGAAAATGTTTTTGTTTGTGAACTCTCATTACCTTCTCTGCGTATATGTGCTTTCTACATGAAGAGTGGAGCATTTATTTCACATGTTGGTTTCATTTATCCACATTCACGATTGCTAGTGTTGTGGAGGCATAGATAATATTTTCTGCTTTTATACTTAATTTCATACTCAGTGCAGTGTGTGAGGTAAGTGGCAGGCACCTTGTTCTTATACATGCAATGTGTGTAGTTGGTTTGGATCGGTAGGGTGTATTAGGTGCTCCTTTGCTGTGACCATTTTACGAATGTATTACGAGATACGTTAGTGCGGACAACAATTGCACAATTGCCAGACAAAAAGTAGTAACACTTTTT